>NC_067480.1:14479376-14779376 GCF_947179515.1 Apodemus sylvaticus
CCTGTTCAGAAGATTGTCTAATCTTCAGGAGGGAGGATTTTGAGCAGGTTCCCCATCCTTATGACACCATGGTTCCCTGCCCCTATAATTGCCTCTTCTTATACTGTTGGCCAAAATAAAATCTTCCTCCTTTCATGTGCTTCCTCCTTTCAGTTTATTAAATTATCAGAAATTTAATAAAAGCAACATGAACATTAATGTATATTGATTATGGAAGGTAAGAAGTAAAAATAATAGCTCTATAAGAGAAAAACCAAAGTGTTGGCAGAGTGGCATATCTGGGATTGGGGGGTGTGGAGCCTCCCTTATTCTTTGTATTAATGTCGGGCTCTTTGACTTTCCTACTTTCAATCTAAAATTAAGCCCTGGCTGGCTGAGCTTTCTCCATGGTATTTTCTTTTCTTTTGTCATGAATTTATTCTCTCATATATTGCTACCTGATCATAGACCTCTGTCCCTCCTTCCCTCAACTCCTCAACACTTCCCTACCTCCTTCTTCCCCATCAATTCTGCCTCCTTTTGCCTTCAGAAAAGGGCATGACTCTCAGGAATATCAACAAAACTTGGTATATCAAGTTGCAATTAAAATTACATACCTCCCTAAGATTAAGGCTGGACAAGGCAGCTCAGGAAGAGATTAAGAGTCCCAAAAGCCATCAGTAAGCTTCAGAAATAGCCCAGCTCCTTCTGTAACAAGTCCTACAAAGATACCAAGTGACTCAATTAGACCTTAGGTTAGAACCTACAGAGGACTAAGGTTAGACTTCTGCAGGTTCCCTGATTGTGGCTCAGTATCAGCTATCCTCATTGAGTCAAGGTTTCTTGATTCTGTGGGTTTTTTTGTGGTGTCCTTGACACCTCTGACTCCTAGAATCCTACTTCTGCCTGTTTTGTAGGGTTGCCCATGGTTATCTGCATCTGATTCCATCGGTTGCGGTATGAAACATCTCTGATGACAATTGTGTTAGGCACTAATCTATGGGCCATCTGCCATCTAGTTTCTGGTTTTTCCAGCATCATTCTTCATGGTATTTTCAATTTCAATCTGTATGTATCCTTTGTATTTGTAACTTTAATATTTTTCATACCTTATATTCAATGATGGTTCTTAAATGCTTTTACCTCCCTTGTAGTCCACCACTTGCCAGAGGTGATTAAAAAGTAAGGATATAGAGGAAATGGGCTTGTGCCTGATGTAGCTGTCTCCTGAGAGGCTCTGCCAATGCCTGACAAATCCAGAGGGGAATGCTCTCAGTCAGCCATTGGACTGAGCACAGAGTCTCCAGTGGAGGAGCTAGAGAAAGGACCCAAAGAGCAGAGGGGTTTTTCAGTCCCATAAGAGGAACAACAATATGAACCAACAAGTAGCCCCAGAGCTCCCAGGGACTAAACCACCAACCAAAGGGTACACATAGAGAGACCCATGGCTCCAGATGCATATGTAGCAGAGGATGACCTTGTTGGACATCAAAGGGAGGAGAGGCCCTTGCCCCACTATAGGGATATACCAGGACAGGGAAGCAGAAGTGGGTAGGAGAGTGAGCAGGGGGATGAGGGGGTTTTTGGAGGGGAAATGGGGAAAGGGAATAACATTTGAAAGGTAAATAAAGAAAATATCTAAAAGAGAAAAGAAAAGGTTCTTTGGAGCAAATCCCATTTGCTTTGGCTGGTATTGGCAATTCAGTTTACAAATTAGTAGGCAGCAGAAGCTCGATCCATTCCCAAACACTTCCTGGATACAATAGCAGTCCAGTAGCATGGGGTTAGTAACAATAATGATGTGACCTAGTAGAGACAACCAGATCTTAGCCTCTACTCGAGTTAGCAGGAGGGACCCGGAGGGCCTCTCTCAATGAAACAAAGATCAGTGGAGACAGGAGATCCACAAGCCTTGCATAGCTAGCTGTACCAGCAATCCAAGCTCTGTCTTTGTCATTTCATGGAGTCCTATTTATACCATACACACATCATAAGTCCTTAGGTCTTAGCCCAGCACTGCTTGCCTCAGCATGTGAATCCAATCATCCTGAGTCCATGGAGGCTGCAAAAAACTGCAGCATACCACCAGAAGCTTTTTGGTATGTTTCTCCCTATGGAGTCCCAACAAATACTGCTCAATTATGCAATGTAAGGTGGACCAATACATGAATGTTGTTAGCATGTATCCTTCATCACATGTTCTTTCACTTACTTGCTTTAGCAGAGCATCCTCTCTCCTGTATCTACTTAAATGAGACATTCCTTCAGGAATCTGCCTTAGCCCCTGACACCTGTGACCACTTTAAAAAACATTCCTTCATGTTTGCCCCAGCAAAACACCATCCAACTTGCTTTCCAAAGAGCCCTAAGTTTTCACTTCATGGATTACATTGGGCTTCCTACGCATTATTTCTACTTTAAATTTAGTGTATTTAGTAACTTTAATTTCTTTTCAAACCTCAGTGTTTCTTTCCAACATATCAAAACATTTTGATCAGGATGTGGAGCTGGTCATTAGCCCTGCTGACATCGGATGCCACTGTCATTGATCTTGATTACCCTCCAGAACTGCCTGGGATCTTTCATCACATGTCCTACTAAGAAGACCCTACTCCTGAAGACACCACATGCTTGAGTCATGCTTAGAGAAATAGAAATTCCCTCCTTATTTCTGGTTTTCATGGTGCTAAGGTGCTATTTATGCTTCTGAAAGAGAAATGAAATCCTTAACCCAACTCTCTCTGAATCTTACCAGCTGAGATTATTACCAGATAATAACCTATCTGATGAGGTATGTTCCCTGTTCATTAGCATAGTGAATATCAAGAAATTGATAATGAGGTTCTTAGTCAGACTTCCTTGAGTAACCTCTGGTTGAAGCAAAATCTTAGAATAAATTGCCAAATACATTACTGTAACACCCTTAGGATGTGCAGCAGAAGACTGAATAATATATAACAAGTGGGGAAAATATTGCTATTTTTTTGTGTCTGAGTTTTCCTTCTACTAAAAAGAATATTTAAGGCAATTGACATTTGAAACATTGTCCAGTTTTAGAGTTCTATATGAGTTTATTAAAATTATCTGTTTTGTGACAATCTTTAGGCCACTTTCCTTGAATGAATGAGGAATTTTATTAGAGCTAATGGCATTAAATTTATTTTTAATTTCAGTATGGTTTATTCTATTATGTTTATGAAATCACTTCTTGGGGGCTCAGTTGTTTCTAAAGACACAAACAATCTTTCTTGGGAGAGCATCAATAGTAGCAAAGATGATGAGCTCAAAAATAAACAAATAAGAAAAAACAAAGAAAAGAAAACAAAAAAGAAAAGAAAGATATTTGGTAAAAGAATTTTTTTAATTAAGTAGACTTCCATTACATAATGTTCAAGTACTGATGAATTAAGTTTAAGGGAGTATTTAACCTCTGCTACTTTATTTTTTAATTATTAATCAGGATTATGAAGGGACAACTAACTTTAAAGAAAATATTAGACCAAACTAAACCACAGTTCACACAATTAAATTAAAAGATGATTTTCAATACATTTCACTATTGAAGGGATACTTTTACTTGTCCCCAATAATTGTTTTATAATTAGAATATGCGTGCGTATATAAACAAAATTCATACATACAACGAACGTAGATCACTTGAGGTATGACATCATTACAGGAGTTACTAAGATAAGAATTAGATAATATAACTGTAGTTCTGATTTGATGATGCCTCATTTGTTTTGCTGTTGAAATGATTATCTTGATTATATTAGGGTCTATTTTTAATGGGATAATTTGTATTTGGTAAAATAATAGAAAATTATATAAAATAAGTGTCCATATTTATAAAATATATTAGTTTTAAATAGATGCTGAAATATTACAGATAATGTCCTAAAGCTAATTTTTCTTATTATTTTAAGTTGGAGATATGGTCTTTCCATCTTGACCAATGGATCTCAAATTCCTGGACTCAAGCAATATTATGTCAGTCTCAATATATATGATTGTAGAAATATACAACTGCAATAGACACTTCCTCAAGGTCAGTGTTATCAGGAGTAATTCTTCAGTGTGCCCTAATACCACCATATAATTGTATACATTGTATCATATCTTGAATCAACTTGTTATTCATTATTAACTTATTCCTTACTGTAAATGGCAGTAATAAAGAGTATATGTGAAGTGAAAGTAATAATATACAAAGGCCAGTATATTACATTAGAGTAATATCACTTAACAAGTTACTAATTATTTATGGTCTATATATTTTGTTTTGTATTTTCCTTTCTTTTTTTCTTTTATCACGTCACTGCAAAAATACAACTTTGGGGAATGAAATAAGACCATAATAACACATATTCAAAAAACAATGGGAGCACATTGCTTTGTGAGGCTATTGAGATGGCTCAGTGGAAAATAACATGTTCCCTCAAGCATGATGACCAATGATCTAGTCTCCAGGAACCACATGGTAGAAGTTGTGAACCAATCCCACAAGTTTTCTTCTAATCTCCACAAAGTCAATTATAAATGCCCCCTGACACACACATGCACACACACATTGTACATGTTTACAATGATTTATTTTTAGTAGCCCCATATTTCAATTATAGAATAAGGTAATTATCATCTAAATAAATAAGTTTCAAACCTGCTCTAAAAATGCTATGATGAAAAACTAAATCATACCACAGTGCTCAGTCTACAAAAAAAGCAACAAGACAAAATCCAATACAAACAAAACAAAACAAAACAAAAAACTAACTCTAAAGATGAAACAGAAATGGAAGCAAACTAAAGACAAAAAAACCCCATATACTCAAAAGTATGCTTATATATAATAAATATACATAATGGATTCCGTTCATATATAACAAATATTTTTGTATAGTAAGAACATATTTAAAGTAACTTTAATGTATTACCTGATTTAATTCTACTTGAGGAGATATAATGTGTCCAGGTTCCTGGGCTGGTATTGGGTATGAATAAGGAAACCTGTCTTATACAAGCTAATTTTCACCCAAAGAAGATAGACAGTAAATTGGAGATTAATAACCATTGTACTAAATTATATGATTAAATTGGGCATTTAATTAGTTCAGAGAGGTCTTGTGGGATAGAAGTGTTAAATTGCTCAGTTTAGCTCTTTCATTTGGTTTAAAATCTTCACTATTTATTCATAAGAGCCCATATGAAAGTAATAAAGCTTCTGTTCATTTTTATTATTGAGCTTTTGAGGTAACTGATTCTTGGGAATTCTTAAGAGCTGGTGGTTTGGAATACACCAAACATTAAGTCCTCTCATGTTCACATTGCTAATTGTAATGCATCACCTGGTTCATCTCAGAAAAGTCACAAAAACCCTTTTATTAACAACTCAGTCCTTTAACTACGAAGAAAGAGTGATACCAACTATAAAATGTACCCAGAAACACATGAATACTACTATGTAGCCTGGTTGTATTCAATTTTATCATTTGTCAATCTGGACTGCAGTGACTGTTCTACTGTAATCTTAAGTGCATCCCACATATTTGTCAGGACAGGGGAGCAAGTGTACAAAAGCGCTATTTGAATTTCTCTTTTCTTTCAGTGCTTTGAAGAGTATGGCTTAAAATCTGTGAAATAAAATTAACTTCAGCTAGCATTTTCATTGGCTTATACAATATAATGAGTCCATTTAAAAGTCCAGAATGAGTCTTTACAAACATATGCTTACTCATATATTCAACTTAACCAAACAAACTCAGTTTTAGTAGATTTAAAGTCATTTTTAAAAGTGCAGTTTTGCCTTTGAGTACTAATAAAATGGTCAGTTCTTTGTACTGGATATATCTACATACTCTGTGTGTTCAATAAACAAGTATTATTTTGGGCCTTTGAGAAGATTTTTAATGTGTTTTAAAGCATTTAAATGTCTGAGACACTCAAGTGAGAGAAAGTAACATGTGTTTGATATTTGGAGTTTTCAGCATTCATTAAGCTCATTAGCAGTAATTCCTAGATGTTTGCAAATGTGCTATCAAATTTATAAAATCACATATCTCTGGACATATCAAAAAGATCTTTCAAAAAGAGCTTTCACTGTGTTAAATGAGCTTGTTGAAGCTAAACAGCTGCTGCAAACAGCTTTGAACCAGAAAAATTAGACATTTAAATGTTCATTAATCACTAACAGAAGGGAAATGCATTGTATATAATAAAAGTTATTGAGAAATCAGGTTTACCAACAATGACAAAAAGATGAAGGTTTACAAAATTTCTCAGTTCTTGTCAATGTGAAGAACTCCATAGCAATCATCAACAATAAAGCATGCGAAAATGATATTCTCATGAGAGAGTATGTGATACAGTCATGTCAATGTCTCCATCTAGAGGAAAGGGCATATTATTTCTATTAATACTGATATCAGTCTTTTTCAGACAATGCTACATAGGGCAATAGGTCAAGATTAGTTGGTAAAGGTCAAAGCAATATCCAGTATTCATGAATTTTAAGAAATGAACAGTTCTTATACAATTGGGCAATGATTTGATGAAAATGGCATGATAAATGTGCTAAGTAAAGGCAAGTTCCTAGGACTAAAACTGGTGTTCTATCAGCAAGTCCTTTGTAGAAAAAGATAAGGTAGATTTCTGGGTACTTTATCAGGATTGCAAATGGTTATGCCGCATACCACAATGAAAAACATGGAATATGTACTCTGGCATACCTTTAGTCTATGCTTGATGCATCCCATCCTGATGGGAAGAAGAAAGCATTTGAATACCCTATATCCATGCTTTATACTAGTATCTAAAACCATTGAGGTATACATGATGTTACAGCAAGTAGAAAGGATAGCATTCCATTGCTTTACTCTCTCAAGCTGACTATGTTTTGTTCACAAATCATAAAACATGAGATAATTCACAACAAAATGAATGCAGCAAACACTCCCAATACCTACATCCAAAAATTGAAGGTAAGCATTCAGCACTGGATATCACTTTGAAAATAGGAAAATTGAAAGAGTTTGAAATAATCTTCTATACTACTTTAAAACCGAGCGCTATGTATTGGCCTAGTCCATGCATTGTCAGGGTTGCTCGCCACGTGATGCTTTTGGTAACTTTGCATTTGAACAATGTCATTAGCCACAGTGAGGAACTGTATAGTTGTGCATGACACCCTATCTCTCTACTAAGGGTGCTTTGATTTTGTTTCAGAATTGAATGTCTTATGATAGATGCATAATAGGTGATAACTCTTCAATTTTCTTATGTTGTTATTGCTAATATATGGATTCAATGACCATCAAGCTGGGTCCAAAGACTACAACCAGAGACAGTAACAAAGGAATCCATTGGGATAGTCAGATCCTGAACTACTACTCATTCTGAGTACATCTCATATTAAATTTTACCTGTTTTACATAAAATATAAATTAGGAATGTGTCAGTGATGGAGATACACATTAACATTCCCCTGAGAGCTTAAAAGTGATATTCTTTTGAATACATTCTTAATAAAGGCAAATTTTCTTAAACAATATCATTTTCTCAGAATTAATATTTTTCATAGAACTCACTAGTCAAGTAAATAACAGAAACAGTAAATGGCAGAATAAGAGCATCTTTTAAATGAAATGAGTTTGTGTGAATTTGAGGTTTGGTTAATTTCATCTTAATTAAAATCCTCTGCATAATCATCATAATATTCTGACTTTACACCAAATGTAGGACATAAATGTAGGACCAAGAGCTGACAATGAAGAATGGTAGAGGACAGGTACATCCAAGCTAAAATGGTACAGAATTTTTTCTATTTCCACCACTGTGTTCTGCTAATATCAGTCTTCTGAAACTGGATATAACTCAACAATAAAAAACACATACTTCTCTTTCAGAGCATATGATTTAAGTTCAAAACATATATCTGGAACGATTCACAATTGTAAATGCAATTTTTATTTTCTCGGATGATGAGATGAGATCAGAGCAGAACCCAAGCTTTGCAGAGATTGGGCTGAGCCCACAGTATTTCTTTCTTGTTCTAACTATTCTTAGACCAAGGCCTGGAATCATCTAACCTCCTTACAAACTAATATTTCAATGTGACTGACTCAAACTAGATTCCAACTGCATTGCTCTTCTTGGAAAAACTGCCTCTTAATTCCACAAACAAATCTGAATTCAACCCACTGTTTGCACTCTTTCACCTGTATAATAGCACATCATCTATGTATAGCAATACTGTCTCCTTTTCTAACATGGATCCTCTTAATTCATCTTAGTTGACTTATTGCTCTAGCTAGAACTTCAAACAACGTATTCAATCGATATGGAAGTAGTGGACAGCCTTATCTTGTCCCTGGTTTAGTGGAATTGCATTCAGTTTCTCTCCAATTTAATTTGATGTTGGTTATTGGTTTTCTGTATATTGCTATTATTATATATAGGTATATAATTTGTATCCCTTATCTCTCTAAGTCTTAACATGACAGGGTGTTGGATTTTGTCGAAGGCATTTTCAGCACCTAATGAGATGATCATATGGTTTTTTGCTTTCTATTTACTTATATGGTGGATTACATTGATGAATTTTTGTATATGGAACAATCCATCCATCCATAGAATGAAGCCTTCTTGGAAGATTTGTACTTGGATTAGGTTTGTGAGTATTTATTGAGTGATTTTTTACATCAATGTTCACTAGGAAAACTGATTTGAAATTATCCATTGTGCAGTTTTATGTGTGACATTGGTAACAGGGCGTCTTTTGCCTCATAGAATGAGGTTGACAATGGTCCTTCTATTTCTATTTTGTGAAATAGTTTGAGGAATGTTGGTACTATCTCTTCTTTGAATATCTGATAGAGTTCTGAGCTAAAACCATCTGACTCCCAGAATTTTTGCTGTTCTGGTGCTTCTTTTCTTCTTCTTCTTCTTCTTCTTCTTCTTCTTCTTCTTCTTCTTCTTCTTCTTCTTCTTCTTCTTCTTCTTCTTCTTCTTCCTCGTCTTCTCCTCTTCCTTTTTCTTCTTCTTGAAAAGTGTTTAATGATTTCTTCTATTTCCTTAGAGTTATAGGACTGTTTATACTGTTTACCTGATCTTGATTTAACTTTAATAAGTGGTATCGACCACATCTCCAGGTCCTGCAAGAGGCAAGAGGGGCTTCCAGGTGGCCAGCGGGGAGAAGTCGGTGTGCTCCTGTGAGTCCAGTGGGCCCCAGCAGGAGCCTTCAGGTGCCTGCTTTGGGATCTGAACAGCCTGGGCCACAGCACTCAGTCTCCAGGAAGTGCGGTAGACCTGGTGTGCACCCAGAGGCAGTCTGGGAGCTCACAGCACAGCTTGCTCCTGTGGCACAGAGATTAGGCTCCAGTCCAGAGTGGTGAATCCAGCGGACACCAGCAGGAGCCTTCAGGTGCCTGCTTTGGGATCTGAACAGCCTGGGCAACAGCACCCTGTCTCCAGGCAGTGCAGGAGATAAGCTGTGCACCAGAGGCCACCTGGGAAGGGGCAGCTTGCACTAGTGAGTCCAGCATTGACAAGACCAACTAACACCAGTGAGAACTAGATGGCAAAAGGTAAACACAGATATGTCACTAACAGAAATCAAGGCAATATGGCACCATCTGAACCCAATTCTCCTTTATCAGCATGTCCTGGATACCCCATCACACCAGTAAAACAAGATTTGGATTTAAAATCACTGGTCATGATGCTGGTACAGGAACACATGAAGGACATACTCAAAGAAATTCAGGAGAAAATGAATCAAAAGTTAGAAGCCCTTGCAAGGGAAACACAAAAATCATTGAAAGAAATACAGGAGAATACAAAAGCCAATAATGAGAAAACGCAAAAAACACTTAAAGAAATACAAGAGAACTTTGGTCAACAGGCTGAGGTCATGAAAGAGAAAACACAAAAAATCTCTTAAAGAATTGCAGGAAAGCACAAACAATCAAGTGAAGGAGCTAAGGAAAACCATCCAGGACCTAAAATCAGAAGTAGAAACAACTAAGAAAACTCAATGGGAGACAACTTTGGAGATAGAAAGCCTTGGGAAGAAATCAAGGGACATACATGCAAATATCAACAACAGAATACAAGAGATAGAAGAAAGAATCTCAGATGCTGAAGATACCATAGAAACCATGGACTCAACAGTTAAAGAAAATGGAAAATGCAGAAAGCTTGTAACCCAAAATATCCAGGAAGTCCAGGACACAATGAGAAGACCAAACCTAAGGATTATAGGCATAGATGAGAGTGAAGATTTACAACTTAAAGGGCCAGCAAATATCTTCAATAAAATTATGGAAGAAAACTTCCCTAACCTAAAGAGAGAGATGCCCATGAATATGCAAGAAGCCTACAGAACTCCAAACGGACTGGACCAGAACAGAAATACTTCCCATCACATAATAATCAAAACACCATATGTACTAAACAAAGAAATAATATTAAAGGCAGTAAGAGAAAAAGGCCAAGTAACATATAAAGGAAGACCTATCAGAATCAAAGCAGACTTTTCACCTGAGACTATGAAGGGTAGAAGATCCTGGGTAGATCTCATGCAGACTCTAAGAGAACACAAATTCCAGCCAAAACTACTATATCCAGCAAAACTATCAACCACCATAGATGGAGAAACTAAGATATTCCATGACAAAACCAAGTTTACCCAATATCTATCCACAAACCCAGCCCTACAAAGGATAATAGGAGGAAAACACCAATACAAGGAGGATAACTTCACCCTGAAAAAAGCAAGATAGTAACCTTTCATCAAACCCAAAAGAAGCAAACCAATCAAATTTAAAAAATAACGTCAAAAATGACAGGAAATAACAATCACTATTCCTTAATATCTCTTAACATCAATGGACTCAATGCCCCAATAAAAGGACACAGACTAACTGACTGGATACGTAAACAGGACCCTACATTTTGCTGCTTACAGGAAACACACCTAAGGGTCAAAGACAAACACTACCTTAGAGAAAAAGGCTGGAAGACAATTTTACAAGCAAATGGTCTCAGGAAACAAGCTGGAGTAGCCATTTTAATATCAGATAAAATTGATTTTCAACCCAAAGTCATCAAAAGAGACTCTGAGGGACACTTCTTGCTGGCCAAAGGAAAAATAAAACAAGAAGAACTCTCAATCCTGAACATCTATTCTCCAAATGCAAGGGCACCCTCTTTCGTAAAAGAAACTTTATTAAAGCTCAAAGCACACATTGCACCTAACACAATAATTGTGGGTGACTTCAACACTGCACTTTCCTCAATGGACCAATCAGGAAAACAGAAACTAAACAGGGACAGAATGAAACTAATTGAAGCTTTGGACCAATTAGATTTAACACACACACACACACACACACACACACACACACACACACACACACACACACACACATATATATATATATATATATATATATATATATATATATATATAACATTCTATCCTAAAGCAAAAGAATATAGCTTTTTCTCAGCAACTCATGGTACCTTCTCCAAAGTCGACCATATAATTGGTCACAAGACAGTTCTCAACAAATATAAGAAGATCGAACTAATCCCATGCCTCCTATCAGATCACTATGGAGTAAAAGTGGTCTTCAATAGCAACAAAAACAACAGAAAACCCACATACATGTGGAAACTGAACAATATTCTACTCAATGATACCTTGGTCAAGGAAGAAATAAAGAAAGAAATTAAAGACTTTTTAGAACACAATGAAAATGAAGACACAACATACCCAAATCTATGGGACACAATGAAAGCAGTGCTAAGGGGAAAACTCATAGCCCTGAGTGCCTCCAAAAAGAAAATGGAGAGAGCATACATTACCAGCTTAATGACACTCCTGAAAGCCCTGGAACAAAAGAAGCTATTTCACCCAGGAGGAGTAGAAGGCAGGAAATCATCAAACTCAGGGCCAAAATCAATCAAGTCGAAACAAAGAGAACCATACAAAAAATCAACAAAACCAGGAGCTGGTTCTTTGAGAAAATCAACAAGATAGATAAACCCTTAGCCAGACTGACCAAAGGGCACAGAGAAAGTATCCAAATTAACAAACTTAGAAATGAAAAGGGAGATATAACAACGGAAACTGAGGAAATCCAAAAAATCATCAGATGCTACTACAAGAGCCTGTACTCAACACAACTGGAGAACCTGGAGGAAATGGACAATTTCCTTGACAGATACCAAATACCTAAATTAAATCAGGACCAAATAGATAATCTAAACTGTCCCATAATGCCTAAAGAAATAGAAGGAGTCATAGAAAGTCTTCCAACCAAAAAAAGCACAGGACCAGATGGTTTCAGTGCAGAATTCTATCAGACCTTCAAAGAAGAGTTGGTATCAGCATAATTGTGGCTTCGTAGAAGGAATTGGGTAGGGTTCCTTCTGTTTCTATTTTGTGGAATAGTTTGAAGAGTATTGGTGTTAACTCTTCTTTGAAAAGAAGAAGTCAAACTATCATTATTTGCAGATGACATGATAGTCTACCTAAGTGACCCAAAAAACTCCACTAGAGAACTCCTACAGCTGATAAACAACTTCAGCAAAGTGGCAGGTTATAAAATCAACTCAAGCAAATCAGTGACCTTCCTATATTCAAAGGATAAGCAGGCTGAGAAAGAAATTAGGGAAATGACCCCCTTCACAATAGCCACAAACAGTATAAAGTATCTTGGGGTGAGTCTTACCAAACATGTGAAAGATGTGTATGACAAGAACTTCAAGACTCTGAAGAAGGAAATGGAAGAAGACCTCAAAAAATGGGAAAACCTCCCATGCTCAAGGATCGGTAGAATTAATATAGTTAAAATGGCCATTTTGCCAAAAGCAATATACAGATTCAATGCAATACCCATCAAAATCCCAACTTAATTCTTTACAGAGTTAGAAAGAGCAATTCTCAAATTAATCTGGAATAACAAAAAACCCAGTATAGCTAAAACTATTCTCAGCAACAAAAGAAATTCTGGGGGAATCAGTATCCCTGACCTCAAGCAATACTACAGAGCAATAGTGTTAAAAACTGCATGGTATTGGTATAGTGACAGGCAGGATGATCAATGGAACAGGATTGAAGATCCAGAAATGAACCCACACACCTATGGCCACTTGATCCTCGACAAAGAGGCTGAAAACATCCAATGGAAAAAAGATAGCCTTTTCAACAAATGGTGCTGGTTCAACTGGAGGTCAGCATGCAGAAGAATGAGAATTGATCCATCCTTGTCTCCTTGTACTAAGCTCAAATCCAAATGGATCAAAGATCTCCACATAAAGCCAGACACTCTGAAGCTAATAGAAAAGAAACTGGGGAAGACCCTTGAGGACATCGGTACAGGGAGAAAGTTTCTGAACAGAACACCAATAGCGTATGCTCTAAGAGCAAGAATTTACAAATGGAACCTCATAAAATTACAAAGTTTATGTAAGGCAAAGGACACCATCAAGAGGACAAATTGGCAACCAACAAATTGGGAAAGGATCTTCACCAATCCTGCATCAGATAGAGGGCTAATATCCAATATATATAAAGAACTCAAGAAGTTAGATTCCAGAAAACCAAACAACCCTATTAAAAATGGGGTACAGAGTTAAACAAAGAATTCTCACCTGAAGAACTTCGGATGGTGGAGAAGCATCTTAAAAAATGCTCAACTTCATTAGTCATTAGGGAAATGCAAATCAAAACAACCCTGAGATTTCACCTTACACCAGTCAGAATGGCTAAGATTAAAAATTCAGGAGACAGCAGGTGTTGGAGAGGGTGTGGAGAAAGAGGAACACTCCTCCACTGCTGGTGGGGTTGCAAATTGGTACAACCACTCTGGAAAGCAGTCTGGCTGTTCCTCTGAAACATGGGCAACTCACTTCCAGAAGATCCTGCTATACCACTCCTGGGCATATACCAAGAGGATTCCCCACCATGTAATAAGGATACATGCTCTACTATGTTCATAGCAGCCCTATTTATAATTGCCAGATGCTGGAAAGAACCCAGGCATCCCTCAACAGAAGAGTGGATGCAAAAAATGTGGTATCTCTACACAATGGAATACTATTCAGCCATTAGAAACAATGAATTCATGAAATTTTTAGGCAAATGGATGGAGCTAGAGAACATCATACTAAGTGAGGTAACCCTGACTCAAAAGGTGAATCATGGTATGCACTCACTAATAAGTGGATATTAACCTAGAAAACTGGAATACCCAAAACATAATCCACACATCAAATGAGGTACAAGAAGAAAGGAAGAGTGGTCCCCTGTTGTGGAAAGACTCAGTGAAGCAGTATTCAGCAAAACCAGAATGGGGAAGTGGGAAGGGTGGGAGGACAGGGGGAGAGAAGGGGACTTGCGGGACTTTCGGGGAGTGGGGGGCTAGAAAATGGGAAATCATTTGAAATGTAAATAAAAATATATCGAATAAAAAATAAGTGGTATCGATCAAGACAATCACCTATTTCATTTAGGTTTTCCAACTTTGGTTAGTATAGGCTTTGAAGTAAGACCTAATAAGTCTTTGGATTGCCTCAGTTTCTGTTGTTGTGGACTACTTTTTAGTTTTGATTTTACTAATCTGGATTTTGTCTCTCTGCCTTTTAGTTAGTTTGGCTAAAGTTAGTCTTTTAGATTTTCTCAAAGAACTCAGTTTCATTGTTTTTTGTATTTTTCTGTTTGCAATTTATTGATTTCAGCTGTGAGCCTGATTATTTTCTGCTCTCTACTCTTCTTCTCTCTGTGTGTATGTGTGTGTTTGTCTCTGTGTGTGTGATCTTGATTTTGTCCTAGAGCATTTTCTTGTGCTTTTTGCTACCATGAATTCTATCCAATTCCTTTATAAAAGCACTTAATGCTATGAATTTTTCTTTTAGCACTTCTTCAGTGTGTCCTGTAACTTTTGGTATATTGTGACTTTATTTGTTAAAATTTAGAAATTCTATAATATCTTTCTTATTTCTTCCATGACACAGAGCTCATTCAGGAGAGTTCTTCAGAGTCCATGAGTTTGTGAGCTTTCTGTTGCTGAGTTTCAGCTTTAATTCATGGTTTTCTGATTAGATAAAAGGGAATATTTTAATTTCATTGTACCTGTTGAGGCTCGCTTTGAACAGTGTGACCAATTTTAGAGAAGGTTCTATGAGGTGCTGAGAAGAAGGTATATTCTTTTATATTTGGGTGAAATGTTCTGTACATATCTGTTAGATCCATTTGATTCATAACCTCTGTTAGTTTTATTATTTCTCTATTTAGTTTCTGTCTCAATGGCCTGTCTTTTTGAGTGGTTATTCAGGTTGCGCACTATTTATGTGTGAAGTTTGATGTATGATTTAAGCTTTAGTAATATTTCTTTTAAGAATTCAGGTGGCGACATCAGAACTCTGTCTTCCACCAGTCAGTTATGAGAGACTCTCCGCCATCTTGGATCTCGGGCACCAGAGAAATCATACAGACTGAGGTATGCAAATATAAACCGAGGCCAACATCCCTGGGGGGGGGGGATCTAAGCCAGACTGGCATTGGCCTGCACCCAGGCCCTGGGCTGTTTGGGGGCCATTGGTGTGCCAACCTGGCCAGGAGGTTGTTTGCCTGGCCCAGCACACGTGCCGCCATTTTGACTACAGGACTCCAGAGAGTTCTAGCAGGCAAAGTCAGCTAAGAGTCGTAGCCCGAGGCTAACATAGCGGGGATCTAAGCCAGACAGGTCTTGGACTGCCCCCAAGGCCCTGGGCTGCTTGGTGGGCCATGTGTGTGCCAACCTGGCCAGGAGGTTTTTAGTCTAGCAGACGTTCCCAGCCCTTTCAAAGAGCGTATGCACACCACCATCCTGACAGTACCAATTAACAGTCATAGTCCAAGGGAACTTTGCTCAGGCCTTAGTTTTCCAGGCTTTTGCCTAGACTCAGGGCCTCAGCAGCTAGGCACACTCCACCATACTGGCCACCTGACAGAAACAATTAACAGTCATAGCCTGAGGGGAAATTTGCTTGGGCCTTAGCCTTCCAGGCTTTTGCCTAGACTCAGGACCTCAGCAGCTAGGCTAGCCTTGTGTGCACCAAACCAGTTGGGAGATAGGCTGCCCAGCAGAGTGACCAGCACTCTGAAAAGGTCCTGCAGCATACACCATCAGCACTCCCTGAAGGAGCAAAAGGGCACCACCTGGTTCATGCAGACAATCTGGGTCAAGGCACACTAGGGCTCCAAGGGCACCCAAGAGGAGGACAGCACATCAGCAATCTGTAACAGGGGAAATAGTGTTGTGGAAATAGCCCTACAGCCTCACAGGAGGCACAAACATCAGCCAGAGACGAGACCAACTTATGCCAGAAATAACAAGATGGCAAAGGGCAAACACAGAAAACTACTAACAGAAATCTAGGCAATATGGCAGCGTCTGAAGCAAACTCTCCAACATCAGCAAGTCCTGGTTACACAAACACACCAGAAAAACAAGATTTGGATTTAAAATCACTGTTCATGATGCTGCTAGAAGAACACAAAAAGGACATAAATGAATCTCTTAAAGAAATACAGGGGAACATGAATAAGCTAGAAACCTGTATAATGGAAACACAAAAATCACGTAAAGAAATTCAGGAGAATAAGGCTTCTGAGATAGAAGTCAATAAAGAAGAAACACAAAAAAAATTAAATGCAGGAGAAAGTGAGTCAAACAGCAGATGTCATAAAAGAGGAAACACAAAAATCTCTTAAAGAATTACAGAAAAACACAAACAAGCAAGTGAAGGAGCTAAGCAAAACCATCCAGGATCTAAAATCAGAAGTAGAAACAACTAAGAAATCACAAAGGGAGACAACTTTGGAGATAGAAAACCTTGAGAAGAATCAGGGGCCATAGATGCAAATATCAACAACAGAATACAAGAGATGGAAGAAAGAATCTCAGATGCCAAAGATATCATAGAAACCATTGACTCAACAGTCAAAGAAAATGCAAAATGCAAAACGCTTATATCCCAAAACATCTAGGAAATCCAGGACACAATGAGAAGACCAAACCTAAGGATTATGGGTATAGATGAGAGTGATGATTTATAACTGAAAGGGCCAGCAAATATCTTCAACAAATTTATGGAAGAAAACTTTCCCAACTTAGAGAGATGCCCATGAATATACAAGCAGCATACAGAACTCTGAACAGACTGGACCTGAGCAGAAATACCCCTCGTCACATAATATCAAAACCCCAAATGTACTAAACAAAGAAAGAATATTAAAGGCAGCAAGAGAAAAAGGCCAAGTAACATATAAAGAAAGACTTATCAGAATCACACCAGACTTCTCACCAGAGACCATGAAAGCTAGAAGATCCTGGGCATATCTCATGCAGACTCTAAGAGAACACAAATGTCAGGGAAGACTACTATATCCACCAAAACTCAATCACAATAGATGGAGAAACCAAGATATTCCATGACAAAACCAAATTTACACAATATCTTTCTACAAACCCAGCTCTACAAAGAATAATAGGAGGAAAACACCAATACAAGGAGGGAAAGACACCCTGGAAAAAGCAAGATAGTTACCTTCTTTCATCAAACCCAAAAGAAGATAACCACTCAAATATAAAAATAACATCGAAAATTACAGGAAATAATAATCACTATTCCTTAATATCTCTTAATGTCCATGGACTGAACTCCCCAATAAAAAGACATAGACTAACAGACTGGATAAGGAAAAAGGATCCTAAATTTTGCTGCATACAGGAAACACACCTCAATGTCAAAGACAAAAACTACATTAGAGTATAGATGAGAGTGATGATTTACAGCTGAAAGGGCCAGCAAATATCTTCAACAAAATTATGGAAGAAAATTTTCCCAACCTAAAGAGAGAGATGACCATGAATATAAAAGAAGCATACAGAACTCCAAACAGACTGGACCTGAGCAGAAATACCTCTCGGCACATAATAATCAAAACCCCAACTGTACTAAACAAAGAAAGAATATTAAAGGCAGCAAGAGAAAAAGGCCAAGTAACATATAAAGGAAGACCTATCAGAATCACACCTCATTCTAATATCAGATAAAATTGGCTTTCAACTTAAAATCATCATAAGAGATACAGAAGGACACTTGTTGGTCAAAGAAAAAATCCACCAAGAAGAACTTTCAATTCTGAACATCTATGCGCCAAATGCAAGGGCACCCTAATCTGTACAAGAAACTTTGCTAAAGCTCAAAGCACACATTGCACCTAACACAATCATTGTGGGTGACTTCAGCACTCCACTCTCTGCAATGGACCAATCAGAAAAATAGAAACAAAACAGGGACACAATAAAACTAATTGAAGCTTTGGACCAATTGGACTTGACTGATATTTATAGAACATGTCACCTGAAAACAAAAGAATAAACCTTTTTCTCAGCACCTCATGGTACCTTCTCCAAAATCGACTATATAATTAATTGGTCACAAGACAGACCTCAACAAATATAAAAAGATCATACTAATCCCATGCCTCCTATCAGATCAAGGAGTAAGAGTGGTCTTCAATTGCAACAAAAACAACAGAAAGTCCACATACACATGGAGGCTGAACAAAACTCTACTCAATGACACCTTGGCCAAAGAAGAAATAAAGAAAGAAATCAGAGACTTTTTAGAATTTAATGAAAATGAAGGCAAAACATACCCAAATCTTTGGGACACAATGAAAGCAGTGCTAAGAGGAAAACTCATAGCTGTGAGCGCCTCCAAAAAGAAAATGGAGAGTGCAAACACTAGCATTTTAACTACACACCTGAAAGCCCTGGAACAAAAAGAAGCCAATTCACTCAGGAGGAGTAGAAGAAAGGAAATCATCAAACTCAGGGCTGAAATCAGTCAAGTGGAAACAAAGAGAACCATACAAAGAATCAACAAATCTGGGAGCTCGTTCTTTGAGAAAATCATCAAGATAGATAAACCCTTAGCCAGACTGACCAAAGGGCACAGAGAAAGTATCCAAATTAACAAAATTAGAAATGAAAAGGGGATATAACAAGAGAAACTGAGGAAATTAAAAAAATCATCAGATCCTTCTACAAAAGCATATACTCATCACAACTGGAGAATCTGAAGGAAATGGACAATTTCCTAGACAGATACCAAATACCTAAATTAAATCAGGATCAAATAGATCATCTTAACAGTCCCATAACCCCTAAAGAAATAGAAGGGGTCATAAAACGTCTTCCAACCAAAAAAAGCACAGGACCAGATGGTTTCAGTGCAGAATTCTATCAGACCTTCAAAGAAGACCTAACACCAATACTCTTCAAACTATTCTACAATATAGAAACAGAAGGAACACTACCCAATTCCTTTTACAAAGCCAAAATTACGCTGATACCAAAACCAGACAAAGATCCAACAAAGAAAGAGAACGTCAGAGCAATTTCCCTTATGAACATCGATGCAAAAATACTCAATAATATTTTTGCCAACCGAATCCAAGAACACATCAAAACAATCATCCACTATGATCAAGTAGGCTTTATCCCAGGGATGCAGGGTTGGTTCAATATACGGAAATCCATCAATGCAATCCACTACATAAACAAACTCAAAGAAAAAAAACCACATGGTCATTTCATTGGATGATGAAAAAGCATTGACAAAATTCAGCATCCTTTCATGCTTAAAGTTTGAAAGAACAGGAATTCAAGGCCCATACCTAAGCATAGTAAAAGCAATATACAGCAAACCGGTAGCCAGCATCAAACTAAAAGGAGAGAAACTTGAAGCAATCCCACTAAAATCAGGGACTAGACAGGGCTGCCCCCTTTCTCCTTATCTTTCCAATATTGTACTTGAGGTACTAGCTCAGGCAATTAGACAACATAAGGAGGTCAAATGGATACAAATTGGAAAGGAAGAAGTCAAACTATCATTATTTGCAGATGATATGATAGTCTACATAAGTGACCCACAAAACTCCACTAGAGAACTACTACAGCGTATAAATAACTTCAGCAAAGTGGCAGGTTATAAAATAAAATCAAGCTAATCAGTAGCTTTCCTATACTCAAGGGATAAGCAGGCTGAGAAAGAAATTAGGGAAATGATACCCTTCACAATAGCCACAAACAGTATAAAGTACCTTGGGGTGACTCTTACCAAGCATGTGAAAGATCTGTATGACAAGAACTTCAAGACTCTGAAGAAGGAAATAGAAGAAGACATTAGAAAATGGAAAAACCTCCCATGCTCATGGATCGGCAGGATTAATATAGTTAAAATGGCCATTTTGCCAAAAGCAATATACAGATTCAGTGCAATACCTGTCAAAATCCCAACTCAATTCTTCATAGAGTTAGAAAGAGCAATCCTCAAATTCATCTGGAATAACAAAAAACCCAGGATAGCTAAAACTATTCTCAACAACAAAAGAAATTCTGGGGGAATCAGTATCCCTGACCTCAAGCAATACTACAGAGCAATAGTGTTAAAAACTGCATGGTATTGGTACAGTGACAGGCAGGCAGATCAATGGAACAGGATTGAAGATCCAGAAATGAACCCACACACCTATGGCCACTTGATCCTCGACAAAGGGGCTGAAAACATCCAATGGAAAAAAGATAGCCTTTTCAACAAATGGTGCTGGTTCAACTGGAGGTCAGCATGCAGAAGAATGCAAATTGATCCATCCTTGTCTCCTTGTACTAAGCTCAACTCCAAATGGATCAAGGACCTTCACATAAAGCCAGACATTCTGAAGCTAATAGAAAAGAAACTGGGGAAGACCCTTGAGGACATCCATACAGGGGGAAATTTCCTGAACAGAACACCAATAGCGTATGCTCTAAGATCAAGAATTGACAAATGGGACCTCATAAAATTGCAAAGTTTCTGTAAAGCAAAGGACACTATCAAAAGGAGAAATCGGCAAGCAACAAATTGGGAAAAGATCTTCACCAACCCTACATCAGATAGAGGGCTAATATCCAATATATACAAAGAATTCAAGAAGTTAGACCCCAGAAAACCAAACAACCCTATTAAAAATGGAGTACAGAGTTAAACAAAGAATTCTCACCTGAAGAACTTCAGATAGCGGAGAAACATCTTTAAAAATGCTCAACTTCATTCAGGGAAATGCAAATCAAAACAACCCTGAGATTTCACCTTACACCAGTCAGAATGGCTAAGATTAAAAACTCAGGAGACAGCAGGTGTTGGCAAGGATGTGGAGAAAGTGAAACAGTCCTCCACTGCTGGTGGGGTTGCAAATTGGTACAACCACTCTGGAAATCAGTCTGGTGGTTCCTCAGAAAACTGGGCATGTCACTTCCAAAAGATCCTGCTCTACCACCCCTGGGCATATACCCAGAGGATTCCCCAGCATGCAATTAGGATATATGCTCCACTATGTTCATAGCAGCCCTATTTATAATAGCCAGAATCTGGAAAGAACCCAGGTATCTGTCAACAGAAGAATGGATGCAAAAAATGTGGTATATATACACAATGGAATACTATTCAGCCATTAGAAACAATGAATTCATGAAATTCGTAGGCAAATGGATGGATCTGGTGAACATCATACTAAGTGAGGTAACCCAGTCTCAAAAGATCAATCATGGTATGCACTCACTAATAAGTGGATATTAGCCTGGAAAACTGGAATACCCAAATCATAATCCACACATCAAATGAGGTACAAGAAGAACAGAGGAGTGGCCCCTGGTTCTGGAAAGACTCAGTGTAGCAGTATAAGCAAAACCAGAACAAGGAAGTGGGAAGGGGTGGGTGGGAGAACAGGGGGATGGAAGGGGGCTTAATGTGACTTTCGGGGAGTAGGGGGCCAGAAAAGGGGAAATCATTTGAAATGTAAATAATAAATATATCAAATAAAAAAAAGAAATTCTAGGATAGCAACAGCAACAATAACCATATCTAATGTTTATTATTTGCTAAGTATCTAATATTTTCTCACATTATCATACTTAATTCTTAAGTGTGTATAATGATGCACACACTGTTCTTATCCCCATTTGAAAAGATGAGAAACTTCATGCTTCAGAATAGTCAGCTGGTTTGATATGGAGTCAAATCTCAAGCTTAGATCTTTCTGTGGCAGGCCTGTGCTTCTAACTACTGTTATGCAAAGATGAACTGTATGGAATACTTAAAATTAGGACATTTTGGATAATAACAATTAAAATTTCCTGAGTCTAACACAAAGTTTCCCCTCATCTCTTCCTGGATTTTCCTCACCTCTCCGTCCTTCCAAAGCTATGCCTTCTTTTTCTCTCTCTTTAGCAAGAAAACAGACAAAAAAACCAAGCAAACAAAAAACAAAAATAACAATAAAAATCAAAAAATAAATGAAAAAAGAAAAAAACAAATTAAAAAACTAGAATAAAATAAAATAAATAAAAAGTACTAGAAACACACACAATCCAAATAAATAAATAAATGACACAAAAATCAGAAAACATAATATACAAGCAAAGGGCCAGTACGGGGGAATGCCCAAACAAAAATTATGAGATGAACAAAAACCCTCCAAAACTGCCACTGAGTTCATTTTGCATTGATCATCTACTGTTGGGCAAGGGACCTGCCCTTGGTTTATATTACTAGTGAGACTCCATTGGAGAAAACTAATTTTTCATTTGCAAGTTGTTATCACTTTGAGATAGCTTCCGGATTAGGGATGTGTGTTTCTGTCTACTTCCCTCTTAGCACTGGCACCCACTCCATCAGGCCCAGACCTGTACAGGCCCTATGCTTACTGCCACAGTCATGAGAGTTCATATGTGTGTCAGTCCTGCTGTGTCTGGGAGGTCTTGTTTCCTTGGTGTCCTCCATCCATTCTGACTCTTATAATCTTCCTTCCCATTCTTCTGCAGGTTCTCCCTGAACTTTGAGGGGAGGCATTTGATGGGGACCTCCCATTTAGGATCAAGTGTTCCGAGGCGCCTCACTCTCTACACATTATCTAGTTTGAGGTTTGTTATTTATTTATTTATTTACCTTGATAGAACACTGTTTCTCTCTGATTATTCAATAGGAAATAGGAAGGAGACCAATGAGAATAATGGGAGAAAGGATAAATATTACCAAGGGAAAAAATACACACAAACACACACACATCCTCTCTCTTTCTCTCTCTCTCTCTCTCTCTCTCTCTCTCTCTCTCTCTCTCTCTCTCTCTCTCTCTCTCTCTCTCTCTCTCTTTCACACACACACACACACACACAAACAAATATGTTATAATAAAACTAAAGTATGTCTTTAATGGGAAAATGGAAGTCAGGGCGAAAAAAAGAATTCAGGTGGCCTTGCATTTGAGTCACAAATGTTAGGAATTAAGACATCATCTTAGAAGACTTTTTCTTTGATGACTATGAGTTTTCTTCCCATTTCCATTAATTCTTTCTGGTTGAAAATTGATCTTATTAAATGTTACAATGGCTACAACAGGTTGCCTCTTCAGTTCATTTGCTTAGTAAAGCTTGTCCTGCCCTTTACTGTGAAGGTAATATATATCTTTGATGCTGAAATATGTTTCTTGTAAGCTGTTTCCATATCCATTCTGATTGCCTTTGTCTTTTTATTTGGGAATTGATTTCATTCAGGTTAAGAGATATTAATGATCAATGACTGTTAATTCCAGTTATTTTGATGGTGGTGATGGTATTAGTATGTGTTTATGTGTGTTTGTCTGTGTGTGTGTGTGTGTGTGTGTGTGTGTGTGTGTTTCCTTTCCTTCGGTGTCCTAGTGTTAGTCTCCTTGGATTGCTAATATTCTTCTAGAATCTTCTGTAAGGTTGAATTTTTGGATGAATATTGTTTAAATTTGATTTTGTTGTATAATTTCTTGTTTTCTCCATTTATGGTGATAGAAAGTCTTGCTGGGTATAGAAATCAGTAGTAGTCTGATTTGTTTTTGTCTATTATCTGCAAGACATCTGGCCAGTTACTGTGGTTTGGTCTTGCTGTCTATTTTAATGCTAAGTGTGGGGTCCCATGACCTGGAGTCAGCAAGCAGACTGCATTTAGGTTATTTCTGATTGGTAAATAAATATGTCAATAGCCAATACCTGGCAAAAGAGACATAGGTGGGATTTAGGTTTCCTGGGCTTGGGTTTGGAGGCGAACCTTTGGAGAAGAAGAAGAGGAGGTGGAATTGGTCATGGGTTAAGAATCAAGAAAGCATGGCCCTTAAGGGCTGTCCAATTAGAGTTACGAGCAGCTTACATGAAACATAGTAAGTAATAACACGGGTTTATACACAGGAAAGCAGATTCTAATAAGATAGAGTATAGGTATCTGCCCAGCTTTAATGATGATTAAGGTTTATTATAATTAAAGGTTGGGTGTATCTTTTATCCAGGAACTAAGTGATCAAAGGTAGGGTAGAAACCCAAGATCAGAATTAAATAATTTATACAACACCAGGCCTTTCTGGCTTTTAGAGTCTCTGTTGAAAAATCAGGTGAGAATAGTAAGTGTGCTTATATGTTAGTTGGCCTTTTTTCCTTGCAGATTTTGATATTCTTTCTTCTGTACATTTTGAGATTTGATTATGATGTAATGAGAGGGATTTTACTTCTGATGCAATATATTCAGTGCTCTGTAAGCTCCTTGTATGCATATAGGCACATCTTTCTTTAGGTTAGGAAAAATTTCTTCTATGATTTTATTGAAAATATTTTCTGAGCCTTGTATCTGGGAATCTTTCTCTCCTCCCCTTCCTCTTCCTTCTCCTCCTCCTCTTCCTTTCACCCTTTCCCCTTCCTCTTTCCCCCTTCCTATTATTATTAGTATTATTAGTATTAGTATTAATTATTTCCTATAATTCTTAGTTTTGATCTTTTCATAGTGTTCCAGATTTCTTGGATGTTTTATGTCATAAACATTTTAGATTTAGCATTTTCTTTGACTAATGTATTGATTTATTCAATAATTACTTCTATGCCTGATTTTCTCTCTTCCATCCCTCATACTTTGTTGGTGATGATTCCATCTATAGTTTCTGTTCTCTTCCCTGGGTTTTTCATCTCCAGGAATCACTCAGTTTGTGTTTTCTTTATTGCTTCTGTTTTCATTATCAGGTCTTGAATGATTTTATTCATTTCCTTCACCTTTTTGATTGCAATTTCCTGTATTTCTTAAGGGATTTATTAATTTTCTCTTCAAAGGTCTCTGTCATCTTTATAAGTTTGGATTTAAGGTCATCTTCTTGTGTTTCAGCTGTGTTAGAATATCCAGAGTTTGCTGTAGCAGGATAGCTTGGCTCTAGTGCTATGATGTTGCCCTTTTTGTGTTTTTTGGCTGTCCGTTTGCCATGAGATAGTCCCTGGAATTCGTTTGGTGTTCCTAATGTCAGCAAGACTCCTCAAGGAGGTAGTCAATACCATGGGCCTGACAATGGATCTCAGGAACAGCCTGCTGCTCACCTTTCCTGGTTGTGCCCCAAGTTGACCCAGCAGTCAGGCGATTGGTCTGTAGGGGTCTAACCTTTATGTAACTGAGGCCCCACAGGCCTTCTCAGAAAGGCACAAAGAGCTTTTGGGAAGACAATGGAGGTCAGGGGCCAGTGCATTATCACATTTTCAAATCTATTCTTTTGTTGAGGGGTGTCTAGATTGTTTCTGCTTTCTGACTATTATGATTAGAGCAACAACAATCTTGTTTGAGCAAATGTATTTGTGGTAAAAGTGAAGCATCCTTTGGGTACATGCCAAAAGTGATACATCTGAATCTTGGGGTATATACTGATCTGAGAAACAATCACATTGATTTCCATCAGAAATATATGAACTTTTACTTTCACCAATAATGTGTTAGTGTTCCTCTTACTTCACATTCTGGTCAGCATGAGTTGTCAATTGTCATCCTTATATCCACAGGTAAGGGGTAGCTCTCAGATCTCAGCAAAGAACTCTCTTTTTTTGAAGACATATCATTTCAGAGAGTCACATCTGGTCACAATACAGAGAAAAACTTGTTGGGGGGGCATTCTCAGCTTCAATTGTTGCATATAAAATACAACCACTATAGTTAATATTCACAGAGCATCACAGATGAGGGGATGGGAACATTGTAAGAGCTAGAGAAACAGGAAATCTGTTATGACCCTCATTCATGGATAACAGGCATCCTGAACACATGAAGTCTCATGGCTATCTAAAGAGCACTTGGACAATACCACCAATTTATAACCCATTGTGAAGAAAATTTCACAGGACTCTACACCTAAATTATGACTGACAAGCAATTGATGACTCCAAAAGAAAGGAGAACGTCTCTTTCCCAGAGATGTACTGGATAACTTATTACCTGATGTTAAATGTTGTGACCTAAGGACATGAATGTACATATTATACATAACTGCATAAATGGACTTAGTATTATTTTTAAGCAAATAGTTCCTTGAAACTACATTGTGTCTTAGTATAGGGCTCATGCCTTGAATTCCAGCACTCGAGAAGCAGGTGAATCTCTTAGAATTTGAAGACAGCCAGGTTGAAATGGGAAATCCTAGAACAGGTAGGGCTACATAGTGAGATCATGTTTCAAAAATCTTATTTCTTGCTAGGAGATAAACACATTCAATTCCTTAAGCTTGATTGTACTGTACTGCATTATCTAAGTCTATATGGTTCTTCAATTTAAAAAATAACTATGAATAAATTAACTCAGTGAATGATTCTATTTCTTTTCACTTATTCTTGAATTTCTCCCTTCAGGTGGTGATATGTTGTGACAAGCAGGAGACACTTTCCAATAACTCAGTTTAAATACTTATATGAAGGAACCTGTGTTGTTTGGATCTGTAAGACGAAAATCATTATAAAGGTCATTTTTAATTGTGCACACTGGCAGCACAGGTCATACCTTAAATCACCTTGCCGTGGAACCTCAAACTAACTACATGCATGACCTGTAAGCAGAATCACTGTGGATTATGTTAGAAGAGTTATCAGGTTTTTATTTTAGTAGAGTATTATATAAATAATCATTTGCAAAAATAGTATAATATTATGATCATTATTAGATTAAATTAATAATAATTAACATCTAATTTTATGTTAATAATTTTATTTATATTTTATATATTTACATTTATTTCTATACTATATATAAATAAAAACATATTTGTTTGTATAGTAATAAAAATAAAATAAATTAATTGACTGATTAACAATTAATTATCTGATTTGTGATATATTTATGTAATATTTGTTTTCATTTTCAGTTTGATTCTATTAAAATGTATTGACTGTAACAGATATTTACTGTGATATTTATTTACTAAATATATGCATAGATCAGGATAGTTTTGTTAATCATTATAACTTATAATGCTTACTCTGTTTATGACCAAACTAGGAAGGCTTACAATTTTCTTAACATGGATTATATATACCCTTATAGAGTACATAATTATACTTTAAATTTTTTCTATTTCAATGAAGGAATAAGCAGTACTAAGAAAGGCAAAACACTTGCTTAAATTCATACTCTTTGTAAATCATAAGATCCAAACTGAATTCATCCTGATTCTAAAGTCAATCCACCATAACATCCATTAAATTTACTTTAAAAGAAACAGGAAAAATAGATATTCAGGTGATTTTACAGGTCTGACTCTCCAATCAATCTCCAGCTGCTAGTCCATCTTTTAATTTACAGATACAACATTAAAGTTCTTATATATAATAGGAAGAGAGGTTGAGAAAAATTTGTAGTAATATTTTGTCATTACTGTGCTTTTTATCAAAGCCATTAAAAATAAACTATATATAATAATCTTATCTTAAATAATTGGGGCAAAGAAGTCAAACCCTGTATTCATTCATCATAAACCTAAGAAGATGTGTTCATTATCTCTTAACACCTTCATACTTTACTAGAAAATCTGTGACTCTTCATACTAAGTGTAATCTGTAATGACAATAAGTAGCTTTGTGATAGTCCATGTCAGGTCTCATAGCAAAGTTACAAAAACAATTTCCTTTATTGAGCTGTGTATACTAAAAATTGTGGAATAAAAAAGGGTCATGCATTTGAAATACAGGAAAAGGGTGTTCACTGGTGGGTTTGGAAGGAAGAAAGAAAACAGAGAAATTATGTAATTATATTATAATCTCAAAAATGAAATAATTTTGATGTCATAGACTTTTATTTTGTTCATTGACATTAAACACAAAAACAAAAACAATCGATATGTGTTTAATATGCCAATCCTTAATTCTGGTTTTCTATGGTTTTGAAAACTTAATTTTGTTTCATTTTGTCTGGAACATAGCACATGTGCTCTTCACTGTATTCTTTTGTAATCTTAAGCAACAGGTAAGCGTTAAGAATTTTATCTAAAAAACAATTATATCATTAAATATATGAATTGGTTTCTCTGACAGCCTGACTTAGCATTCAGTTTCTGCACCAGTTAATTATCTCCTTTTATTTTGTTGGAAATCTTTGCTTCATTGTGAATTCCAGGTAGCTCTGGAGCTAGTTTACATTTATTCATGCTTTTAGTTTTCCTGCAAGTCCTTATACAAAACTATAAATCTCTTAAAGGATTATGATGATTGTTTGGCTCCACCACGAACTCTCCTAATTTTAAGTATCCCTTGATTATGCTTCCAACATGAATATTGGGCAACTGATAATTCTCACTCTCATCAATAATTTCAGTTTTCTTCCATTGCGATAAAAAATTTGTTTTCTAATATTAGCCAAGAATTAATGCTTCAAATTTAAATGGCCCTTTTAGTTTGAGAAATATAGAATAACTAAAAAGCAAAACTATCCTTGGTTGTATAGTTGTCTCCTGAAATTACTAGGCTCATATCTCATGCTGTCGACCTCCAGCCAATGAATCCAATTTCTTCTAAATTCCTTTCTGAATCTGAATAAAACCTTGAGGTTATGTTGGTTTTTTTTTTTAATAATATCATGGGCTTCTCCTCACTTACTCGTATGAAACTCTAAAGGGCACCGTGTTTTGCTGATAGGGGATTTTCACAAAATCCCTAAATTTCTGATTAACCATAATATCTCCCATATAAATCATATCCAGATGCCACCACTAATACAAAGACAATCCTATGTTATGGAGGGAATCTAACAAGAGAGAGGAAATATACCATTTTGTGGGGTAAACCACATAATACTGGTATTTCATGGCATTGTATCCTGCCAGTTCTTTATTATGACATATTATATATAAAAGCTGAGAGTTGAAAAGCATACGGTAATAGTAGTAAATCCATTTGATATCTTTTCAACAGTTGAGTGGGCTGGGGTTTCATTTTGATAGCTGAAAACAAGACATATTCTTCTGCTTTGATCCCTGTTTTGTTTATTTCTATAGCTTTATTAATCCGCAATATTCACTAAAATCCAAACATTCTTAAGGTCATAAAAGTATTAAGGTGAGCCCTAAAATGATTTCCATAAGTATCTGAAATAAACAAATGGTTTTATTTATCATTAAGAAAGATGGCATTAAACCCATCACCTGTGCTAGGAATCTTAAAAATATGTGAGGGTATCATTACATATAGCCAACATAAATAGGTTTTAAAACATCCTACTAAAATGTTCAGATAAAATGTGAGATTTTTATGTATAGGAAAGTAAGCTACTGTTATAAGCAGATTTGATCTATCTACTGCCCTTGGTTCATTATTCAAGGTAGACTCCATAGACTCATTATACTATTGTAAAGCACTTTTCTAGACAATGGAAACTAAATAAATGTGTGTGTGTGTGTGTGTGTGTGTGTGTGTGTCTATGTTTTCTATCGAAGAAATCTACAAACTGTTCAAAAATCAGTTTATGTATTTTTAAATAGTTTCCTGTCAGAGTTTAGTTTAATTAATATGAAAAATATATGAATATATCATCTAAATGTGCTTAATAGTTCTCTGGGATAGTTTTCATAATCGATATTAAATTTCTTATAAATAAAAGAGCCATGGTATGAAAATTTGCAGAAAGAATCATCAAGTTAGATGCTCATAAATAGCTCTGCTCCACTTGAGCAATGATGTTCCCACAGCATTGACTGTGTCTCAGAGAAAAATAACTCATCACAAAACACTACACACTTGCCAAGAATGTTTTCATAGCCTTTGGAAGCAAAGTACTTAATAACTAGACTCATTAAGGCTAATGGTAAATCAGTGAAATTAAATATTTCTATAAATCATTTTATTAATAAAACACAGGGCACATTAAGGAACTATTGAACTGTTAAGCTTTAATATTTCAGAATCTACATTTTATAAACATTTCAATTAGTACACGTTGATGACTCTCACAGAAGACACTGCATAGGGTAGAAAAGTACTCACTGGTTACATCAATAAAATCAGGACCAACATACTTTTCTTTAGAATATTTCAGTGCAAGGCTACATTATATACAAATGTAATGCATCCCACATAAATTCATTTTTTGTTGTAAATATGTGTGTTTAAGTATATATGTGCATCTAAATATCCATTAAGTGTATTCTGTCTCTTACAGCTGCCAAGATCCATCTGAAAGATTCCTGGACTGTTGTAACAGTCTGTAGCTTGTTGCAGTCTTACCATTGCTTTTAATTGGGGAAAACTTGAAAGATATTTGATCAGATTAAAGGAGAGAATACTGGAGCCTGTAAGTGAAATAATGACTTGCACTAGCCTCCCTATAAATGTTCTATATACATAAAAGATGAAATATAGCAAAGATGATATTCTACATAGGCACGGGACAGAATGATCACAAAACACATCACAAGTCAAAAAAGGTCTTGGGGTCCCTCTTCTTGGAAACCTTTGTTTTTCTACATAGCATTTAATTCTGATTTTTATGACAACCAAATTGTCGTAAATTTCTGTGTGTATGCATGTATATATATTTAAAGCCTTCCTCTGTACATGTTGATGAACAGGCGGTGGGCTGAGGGAGAATCAGCGGGTATATTCAATTTTAGCCTCAAGCCGCAGTCTCTGCTCCAATTCTGAAAGCTTGTAATTTGCCAGGGACTGCATATTAGCTTAGGGGACATGGGGAGCCAAAGCACAAGAAAAATGCCGGATCTCCTGGCAGAGATGTGCAACAAGAGAGAGCCCAGGATTCAGAGAAGCTGAGTAAACATCTAAATGCAAATCCCTTGTTTGCTATAATGTTTTCTGTGTTGGGAAATGAGTCCTCACAGCTTGCATCCTGCATCTCTGAGGAAGGGATTCGGGTAACTTTTGCCAGACTTGTGTTTGTTCTAGCCTTTGGGAACTGAGGTCTCTGAAGTTTTCTCATTTGAAAGTGTATGTTGGGGTATCTGTTAATTAATGCAGCACTCTTTCCTGAGAGAAATGAGAGAACAGACAATTTTAAAGATGTCTTTTTTTTTAACAATTGCATTTCCAGAAAAAAATTATCCTGTAAGAATAGTTTTCCCAAAAGATGATTTTTCTTCTTCTCAAATTCTGTGCTAGAGCAGAAATTGCTTAGATTATTAGCCTGTGGGAAAAAGGGCCTGGTGCCATATCTATCTCAGGAACTAATAAGAATTACAAAATCTACTGTCGAGTTCTGGAGACTTAACTCGCCAAATAGGAAGTTCAAAAATTAGCCCTGTTTCAAAAAGGTAGCTCCACAGGACCTGTTTTCAGGAGGAGTGGTCCTGAAGACAAATGAACTAGAAAAAGCAGGTTCATGGGGGAAGTGGATGTGGAGGTGGACATCCTGATTTCCAGAATCTATATCTAGTGAAATCTATATCTAAGCATAAGCACCAGCCATGCGTCTATTAAATGTGACCCATAAGTCAGAAGCAAAAAATATGTGCCATGGCTAATATCCTGTTAGACAGCAATGGATAACCAAATGACATCAGCTTGCAAATTCTGAGATTTCCAAAACCCAGAACTTTCATGTGAAAGCATTGTGTGAATGTTCTAGAAGGATCATTTTAAGGAATACACTGCTTGAGTTTAAAAAAAAAAAAAAAAAAAAAAAAAAAAACCAGAATCCTTATCACGAGGCATGGACACACTGACATTTACACTAATTTAATATACTTTCCAACCCAGAAAAATTTTTACACCAATCCTTTAAAAATAAACCTAGGAATAGTAAAATGGCTTAGAGGGTAAGAAGCATTCACAGTTCATTATGGGAGCCCGATACCCTGAGTTCCACCCTAAAATCTACATAAGTAAGACAGAAAGAAGAAAGAATACCATGAAATTGTCCCTTGACCTCCCTTGAGACACACCATGACATTCACTTCTATGTAAATATATATCATACACACACAAAAATAATACATTTCAATTCTTAGAAAATAAACCTAAAACTATTGCTCTTAATATATAAAATATTTTTATTAAATTTGGTTTCTCTTTACCTCTTAATATTTTTAATAAAATAAATACTTTAATACATTTCATGTCTAAAACAATGATTTTACAAACATCATCTATGTTTTTCTATGTGTACAAGCATCTTTTAAGAGCATTGAGAATAGATGATATTTTTATTAATTGTGAATATTTGTACTTAACAAATAATATATTACAAGTGGAGTTTTGAGTGGTTAATCAAATAATATCAAAATATATACTGCTTTAAAATTAAGCTTTTAAAGTGAAGATAAACCAATACATTTCTTTATTATGGTACTTTTGTGTGTATATGATATATATGTTCTTATTCTTTCCATAACCCTAATTTCTGTTCTTCTTTCTAGGACACTTCTTTCCAAGTAATCTTCCATTCTGTTGTCAAGTCACAGATATTACACTGAGCTCAGAAAGGAGAAGCTAGATGAATGTATACACTTGATTTTGTTTTGTTGTTTGTTTTTTGCATCATGATGCTTAATATAGCCAATATCTCATTACTAATGATGCCCTAAAATGTTTCAACATTTAAAAACCTATCCTTCATCGTTCAGCCTTAATTTTATAACATAATGTATACATTTCACAATACAAGATGTTTAATAGACAAAACATTGCAAACAAAATATTTTGTATAGAGGATGCTTTTCTTGATACTCTATAATCTAGATTAGTTCCATTACAAAGGGAAGGTCCTTTTCAGTAGCAGGTTGACAAAACCTTTATTATTATTTGGTTAGAAGTACCACCTACACTGAAGGGTTGGAAACAAACTTCTTCAGTTCAAAGACTGATCACATAATTTCTTGGTGGTAAGATTTGCTAGAAATAATATCTGTTTCTGCTACTGAAAAATAAGTTTAATAGTTCTTGCGAAGCTACTGTAAGTGTTCCAGAGGTTAATACTTTCAAAGCACTTAAGTCAGTTGCTAGAAAATAACAAAACTTCAGTAAATACTGTCTGCCATCATCTCTGCTATTATTTGCATCTATCTACTGTAGGCGGGGTCATCCTCTCCCATCAGTGGAGCTGCCCCTTGTCTCAGAAGCCTGCATGTAGGATATTCATAAACTCTTGTCCTAATTTACATTTTGTGCTGAAATTCCTTCTGTGATAGTAAGATGATCTTGAAGGGACATTTTTCTGATATCTAAGAATTTCAACTGCAGTCCAGTAAGTTGAAAACAGCAGGTACTAAATATAACCCCTATTCCAAAAAGTAAAGAAGAAAGATGTTCACGGCAGGGTTTGGGAAGACACGATCAAAATCATTGTGCAAACATTAGCACAACTGAGAATCATGAATAATTTTAGGACATTCAAGGACAGCGAGTTCTGAATAGGGGTTTTGCTTTCATTCCTTTGAATTAAGTAGAAATGAGAGACCCTCTGGTGGGGCCTGCAGAAAGAATAGAGAGAGCCAAGGAACTTGGAAGACGTAGGGAACACTATTTCACTCTGGTAGCACTACCTGATTTATAGGGAGCTCACACTGGCTACTTAATATGTAGACCTCATTATTCTAGTCTTTGTTTGAAACTGAGCAGGAGTAAATAGAATGGTTGCAGACACAACTTTTTGAGTGAGGAAAACAGCCATTGCAAAGCAATTTGTTCTCTTCTTCTGTAATTCATCAAAGACCATTGACTTCATATAAGCCAGGAGGTTACTTGCTCAAGTTCTGAAAAGCCATAAATTGTCAAGACTGCTCATGACAGTTACGATGACTCTAGACAAAAAGTGTTTGTTACTTCAATAGTATGTGCCTGATGACTGTCATGATAAACTGAATGGTGGATTTCAAAACATAGTGACTGTGTACTTATAAGCCTCAAAAAGGACTATTCAACCTGTTAAATACACAATGATCAATGAATCTCCTTAAAGAAGATTAGAGGAAACTAAATAATGGGGCAATACCAATTACTTGTCCTCTACTAATGAATGGACAAATTTATGAGAGAGCAAGAGACTTTACAATATTCGTTTATATTGTATGCTGCTCAAATAGAGCATCTATTGTTTCAAATAATTATTTATTTGTGGCAAAAATATTCACAACTCCATTGCCACTTTTTTTTTTTTTGAGTCAGGGTTTCTCTGTGTAGCCCTGGATGTTCTGGAACTCACTCTGTAGACCAGGCTGGCCTTGAAGTCAGAAATCCATCTGCCTCTGCCTCTGCCTCCCAAGTGCTGGGATTAAAGGCGTGTGCCACCACCGCCCAGCCATTGCCACTTTGAAAACTCTTTTTAGTCTCAGTCATCTCCTCATCCCTCCATATCTCCGATCTGCCCTTGCAAACTGCCATGCACAAAGTTCAAGGAATAAAATCAAATGAGCAAAACAAGCAAACAAACAAAGTCTTGCCATGGAAGTTGTGGTGTGTCGAGTGTCTCGGAGAGTATACACTTTTTCTGTAACAGTTTTACTTGCAAATGTTCATTATATTGTGCCATTGATATAGTTTGAGGCCTCTGGCTTCTGCTAGGCTAGCGACACTGTATGCTCACCAGGACTCCCTTCAGATATCATGTCATGGCCCTTGCATTTCCAGTATGCTTTATTAAATTCTCATTGAAATACATTCATTGCTTTTATTCAAGTCTTAAAAATAATAAATAATACATACATTTCTCATATTATTGGTGTGCTGGTTTGATTAGGTATATCCCCCATAGATTCATGTGTTTGAATGGTTGGCTCATAAGGAGTGGCACTATTAGGAGTTGTGGCCTTCTTGGAGTAGGTGTGGCCTTGTTGGAGGAAGCATGTCACTTTGGAGATGGGCTTAGAATAGTCCCATGCTCAAGCTATACCAAATGTGACCCACAGTCTCCTGCCGCCTGTGGATCAAGATGTAGAACTCTTGGCTCTTCCAGCAACATGTCTGCCTGCATGCTGCCATGCTTCCCAACATAATGATAATGGACTAAATCTCTGAAACTGCAAGCCAACCCCAATTAAATGTCGCATTGTCTCTTCACAGCAATAAAACCCAACATAAGGTAAAAGGAGTTACACACAGTATTCTAATACATATTATATACTCACTGTGAAATATTTGAATCGGGTTATAATATACTATTTATTTAAATATTTGCTAATTATCTACAATAGAATATTATGGAGTCTATGGTTTTGGAAAAACACATGGCATGGGTATGTCAGACATAGCCATAGAATGGCTAAGTCATACTTCCATGCAGTATAACATCACGGCTTCATTTTCCTTTCAATATTATAGCTATAACTTAGTACTGTAGAGAGAATCTCCTGTGTACTCTATGGAATAATTGCCTGTCAATAAAAACCTGATGGCTTATTAGCTGAGGCAGGAAATAGGATGTAGGAGTTCCAGTTGAGCAAGAGGAACTCTGGGAGAAAGTCAGGTGCAGGAAGAAATTCACTTCACACTCTGAGGAGATGGATGCATGAAGCTAAGGAGAGGTAACTAGCTGTGTGGCAGAATTTAGACTAGTTTAAATAGGATAACTGAGTTACAAGCTAGTGGGAGCAAGCCAAAGCTTGTGACCTAGGCATTAATTCATTAATAATAGGTCCCAGAATCACTTTCCAGAACTGGGGTGCTGGTAGAGAGGCCTGTGGCTATATAGTCGTCATTAATAAATTTCTCAAGAATGCCACCTCTATCCTCACTATTCCAATTGTGATAAATATCATTTTATTTTATACTCCCATGAGGCCCACATTTTAGCTTACTGTACACTAATGAAATAATGTGCTACTTAAGGTTCCCTTAACTTAATGAGACTTACTTCTCTTAATATAATTATCTGAAGTCCTCCTTTTCAGCCAGTGGAAAACATGTATCCAGTTATTGATACATATTATTTTGTGGTGTATATTTGCTCTACATTGTGACTTTTCTTTAAGGATTTTATTACCATTCTTATCAGTAAAATATTGTATTAATCCTTTTAAAATTACATATAATACATTTTTATCGTATTCATCCCACATAGCCCTCGCTGCTTCTAGGTCCATCTTTTCCTGCTTCGTCTCAACCTTTTGTTCTTTTTCTATGGTTCGGAAGACACTGTCTCATAGTACACACCCTGGTCCTCTGATGCCTACAATCTTTGATGCCTGCTTTTTTTGGGGGTGTTCCCTGAGCCTTAGGTGTAGGGATTGTGTTGCAAATGTATTAATTGGGGATAGAACCGCGGGGTCAGTTGCTATCTACATTTTGAACAGTTTCCAGAATGATATTTGTCTGCTTCAGAAAAAATAGAAAAACCTTGTTTGATGATAGGTGAGAGTTACACTTATGTGTAGGTAGAAAGTCAAGTATTGACAGTCCAGGTAGGAATTGCTTTGGTATAGAATAGTGGTAGTAGAAGATTTTCCTTCAGAGTTCCTTGCCTTATCACCAGTGGGTAACTGGATAGGTTTGCAGTACTAGGATTGAATTCTTTGCTACTGGGTGACCCTTAAGTTCAATTAGAAGGCTGTTGGTTACCCATAGGACGTTAGTGCCACTTTTGTATCTTTCAGAATATATTGCTAAGGTCCCTACTGCTGTCCTCTATAGGTCTTACATTCTATAGGGTTATTTATTGCGTTCCTCAGTAGCTTGCATATCTCCCTCTATTACTCTATTACTCAGGATACAAGTGTTCAGGTCAAATGGTGCTAGATTCCTACAGGATGTGGTTCTGAGAGTGTGGTGTTTCCTTTTCTGGAAAAGAACAAAGAGAACACCAATAAAATATTAGTTTTGGGAGGTCCTTGAATTTCTCTGACCAACAACTTGAAAGAAAGTTTTTCATGCCAGGCACTGGGGGTTTGTTAGTCTATGTTCTCAGGCAGATGTCCTGTCACCTTAAGAGGATCTGCTATTGCCTTTTCTATGCTTTCTTCCCCCAATTTCCCCTCTCCTGCCATTGGACCTTCTTGATTTCCCAGTAACTGCAATTATTCCAGGTTATAGTTAATGGAAATTGTTGCTGTTTCTGTTTGTCGATCACTGAAGATTATTGCTACAGGAAAGACATCTGCAGGTGTTACTTCAGCACACTGATATCATTTTCTCTGGATATAAAGTTAATATAATCATTGGATTGCATGATGGTGTTTTAATTTCTAAGAAAAAAACCCACTATAATTATTTTTCAAATTGTCCTAATTCGCATTCTATGACATGTCATTTCTACTTCCTCATCTTTGCAGCACTAGAAACTTTAGTCTCTTTTTGTGTTGTTTATATATAGATTAGTTGTAGAATATGTTTCATTTCATTATGTCATTTCCACATATGCAAATAATCTTCCTTGATCATATTTGTCTCTTCTATTAGCTATACAAACTTATCGTTGTGGTAAACTCTCTTCTTAAATAGCTTCACTTCTACTTTCTTATCTTTCAGATAATAATCATTTTGTAACAGTAAGTTTAAATTAGCATATACAGTGTAGATTTAAAATACCTCATTTTTGATGATCCTCTCCCTCCAGGTTCACATCCTCTTACCCTTCTTTTTAGATTCCCTGCAAGTTTATCTCTTTCTTTCCCCGTTTAATACCTTTCTGTAAAATGAAAATATTCATTCTATTGCCTTCTTATTCTAACAATTCAAACCCTTTACTAAGGCTTGTTTTTCTCTTTCTTGAATAGTCTCTTTTTAGATTTATGAATATATATATACATATATATGTATATACATATAAAATGTTGTGTAGACTCATATCTAAGTAATGGGTTTGATTTATATTTGCAAGTATCTGTTTTGATTTATTCTTTAAAAATGCATTGCTTGGCTTGGTTTGATGTGATATTGAAAAGCTTTCATTTTTCTATATTTGTGGTATGTTAACACTTGATTAGATATAGTACTTTCAAACATTTCATTCATTCTGTACATTGTCCTTTTACACTGCTGATTATTGCCTCTGTTACACAAAAGCATGTAAAAATTCTTCACTTTGTTTTAACTTGTTACGTTTATATTACTAATGATTTTCCTATACTTTTATAGTATTATAAAAATCCTCAGAATGATTGCATTTATTTTTCAAAACAGCAAAAAGAGGCTTTTTATTTCTTCATATAATACAAAACACAATCACTTCTCTAATGTATCTCATCCTTTTAAAGCATGCTCAACTACTAATTTATACTACTTTAAAACTCAATTATTTCAATTTGTATGTACATGAAAAACACCCAGAAGAAAGTTGATAACATATCTAAGGTCAGAGATTCAGAAAGCAAAAGGGAACACAGGTTTATGTGGCTCCCCGCATTTCTCCTTTCACTAAGCAACTTTTTCATGTGCTGCATTTGTTTATTTATTGCAATGGTGAATCAATGGACTGTCTAATTCTACTTAACTGCCTCAATAATCATGAAGTAATTTTAAACCATTAGCCTGACAATGAATCCTCATTTAGATAATTCAGTAAGTCTGGGAAAAATGTGGGTTATTAAACATATATTCATCTATCTCCACAGTAAACGTCCAGTTTACCAAGTGGGCTAAGTGACCATGAAATATCGAAGCAGTAAATCTCCTTGAAAAGCAAACGTTCAGAATACAATCACATGTTTGCATCACAAGACTGTAACACAATGCTGGTATAATTGTAAAACAAACACTTCAGAAAAAAAGCAATACTGAAACAAAGGAATTGAAGGCTGGTAATAAAAGATAACATAACCAAGACATAATGGAGCTGACTGGAAATAAAATAAGAAATATTCTCCAAAGGCTAGTGAGTAAATTTAATAATTCAAAAGAAAATAGTCATCAATTAATCAATATACAGCTATATAGTAACTATTGTGAATAAAGAAAGAGTTAGCAGTATAAAATGTAATTGTATCTTTGCTAAAACATATTTTACTAGATGTTATTAATTATATTGATGATAGCATAAGCCTTCTAAAGACTAACTTTATTTAATGGCTAACTATGTTTTAAAGTTGTAAATTACTCTGATTAAGAGAACTAACAAGCAAAAATTGGTTTCCAGGGTGTTCTCCCACCCACCAACCCACTCCAGCTTCCCCGTCCTTGCATTGGCCTGCAGTGGGGCATCCAGCCTTCACAGGAGCAAGGGCCTCTGCTCCCATTGATGGCCAACGAGGCCATCCTTTGCTACATATGCAACTGGAGCCATGGGTCCCTTCATGTGTACTCTTTGGTTGGTGGTTTAGTCTCTGGTAGCTCTGGGCGGGGTCTGGTTGGTTGATACTGTTGTTCCTCCTATGGGGCTTCAAACCCCATCAGCTCCTTCAGTTCTTTCTCTAACTCCTCCATTGTGGACCATGTGCTCATTCCAATTGTTGGCTGTGAGCATCTCCCTCTATATTTGTCAGGCACTGGCAGAGCCTCTCAGGAGACAGATATATCAGGCTCCTGCCATTAAGTATTTCTTGGCATCCACAATAGTGTCTTGGTTTTCTGACTGTATATGGGATGGATCCCCAGGTGGGGCAGTCTCTGGATTGCCTTTTCTTTCGTCTCTGCTCCACACTTGGTTTCTGTATCTCCTCCCATGGGTATTTTGCTCCCGCTTCTAAGATGGGCTGAAGCACCCACACTTAGCAGGGGGAGTGGGAATTCGGATTGAGGATTTTCAGAGGGGAAACCAGGAAAGGGGATAACATTTAAAATGTAAATAAAGAAATATCTAATAAAAATTGTTTGGAAATGCTAAGGGTTGCTAAGGGTTCATTTTTGTAATTTCCTGGTCTTATACAACTTTAACAAAACTACTGTTTCTGCTTCTATAAACAGAGGTTTGCTTTGTTCCAGAAGGCTCTTTTGTTTGCACTACTAGGAATGTATGGAGCTAGAAAATATCCTGAGTGAGGTAACCCAGTCATGAAAGAACACACATGGTATGCACTCACTGATAAGTGCATATTGGCCTAGAAGCTTGGAATAATTGGAAGCAAGATACAATTCTTGAACCACATGAAGCTCAAGAAGAAGAAAGACCAAAGTATGGATATATTGGTCCTTCTTAAAAGGGGAAACAAAATACCCATGGGAGGAGATACAGAAACAAAGTGTAGAGCATAGACTGAAGGAAAGACCATCCAGAGACTGTCCCTCCTGTGGATCCATCACATATATGTTCACCAAACTCAGACACTATTGTGCATACCAACAAGCTCTTGCTGATAGGAGCTTGATACAGCTGTCTCATGAGAAGCTCTGCCAGTGCCTGACAAATAGAGAGGTAGATGCTCTCAACCTACCATTGGACTAAGCACAGGATCCCCAATGAAGGAACTAGAGAAAAGATCCAAGGAGATGAAGGGGTTTGCAGCTCCTTAGGAGGAACAAAAATATGAACCAAGCAGTACCCCAGAGTTCCCAGAAACTAAACCACCAACCAAAGTATTCATATAGAGGGACCCATGGCTCCAGCCACATATGCAGCAAAGGATGTTTTTGTTGGACATCAATGGGAAAAGAGGCCCTTGGTTCTGGGGATAGGATAGGGGGTTTTCCTAGGGGCAACCAGGAAAGGGATAATATTTGAAATATAAATAAAGAAAATATCTAATAAAAAAGAAAGAAAATGTTGTTTAATTCTAAAAATACAAAAAGGAATATATCTTTGTGTTCTTACCTTCTAAAAGCAACAAAACTGAGTTGGCTGGCCTTTGCACTCAGGAATCCAGAATCCCTAGTATAGACATGGCACTAGGGTGTGATGAAAAGCCTGTTTTTGTTTGTTTTGTTTTGGATTTTTTGTTACAATTTAGTAATGGTTACTCTCTGCTTAATGTCTGAATTACCTTAGACCCATGACAACATGAGTGCCTGAGATTAAGTCCAGAAATTAATGGAGCAATGTGGTCAAGATGATCTGTACTTATAACGTCACGGAAAGGGAGGAGGCAACAGTGATTCCCTAAGACTCTTTTGCCAGCCCATAAACTGCCCAGTGAGATCAAAGCTAATGAGAGAGTCTAACTCAAAAAAAAAAAGTATTGCTATTGATTTGGCGTCCCGTCTTTCAAATGTATTTGAACACATATGCGTGAACACCCACATATATACCTATACCGACACATACATGTTCTCACTTATGTAATATTAAATAACTGTTATAAATATAAGGTGATATGGTAAATCATTGACATAGAAAACAGGCCTACTTTGGAATAGCACCATTTCATCAAGATAGCAGATAGACTCTCAGCAATCAAAATAATATGTAAGACTCCAATAACTGTAACTATTGAAGAAATAAACAATTTTAAATATGTAGATTGTTAAAGGAAATTACACTAGTGTAGGACACAAAACTAGCCAAGATTTATTGCATGTTACATGAATCTCTGTGATGTAGCTTACAACTGTGCTTCTATTTTACATAGGAAGAAACTATTCAAGATCTTAGGGTAAATTATCTGAAATCCACACATTATGAGGAAATTCATTGCATCCCCTTTCTGATACTATACAGCTACTACATGTGTAATGCAAAATGCAGTTCAGATTCATCAAGAACAAAGGAATTGTATTAGCTCTGATAATGATCAGCAGTAAAATGCAGTAGCAGAGTCTATTACCACGGTATGTTAATAAGAAGCAAGTACGTAAAATGAAGCTTTAACTTGTAATGATATGAGCTTACATGCTTATCCATTAGTATTATAAAGTTGTTGAGAACAATTTTACCAAATGAGAACTTCCACGCTATGAAGTGAGGCATTAGGAGATTCATGCATGGTATGGAAGAAAGGCAGGTGATAGGTTTAATCTTAAAATCCAAAGAGTTAATTAACCTCTCTCCTGGTAGGAACTCAAGAGACTTGTTTTCATGCTAATAAATGCCATATGAAGAGAAATTACTGCTAATTAAGAATAGGGTAAATACCATTATTTTCTGCTACCTCTTGGGATTGGGAGTTTTCAGGAAATTTTTCTAAGGTGTTTGTGTGGCTAAAAATATCACATGAGATGACTGTACATCAAAGGAGAGCAAATACTGAATTCTGGAGAATCCTGGATATTTTAATATTTAGTTCCATACACAGATAAGGTTCAAAGCACTATGACAAAATAAAGGTTCAGAAAAAAACCCTACTTAATGTCATTTATTTTAACTTTCAATATGAAGACCCTAGAGAATCTTCTGAACCAGAGAGAAGCGGTTGTTAGTGATAATGACCTTTTATCGTGGAGTACACATTTGAAATAGGACTCAATTTTATTTTTAGGCTTTCAGTAATTATCCCAGATTTGAACCCACTATGCAGCCCAGGCTGTCTTCAAACTTGCACTACCTCTGCATAGACTCCTCGGTTCTGCAATAATACTGATGCACCATAATGCCTGTAAACAGCCAGTGTCTCAAATTTCTTTTGCCCAGAGTTTACTAAAAGAGGTAGACCTGTTGTCTGATAACACCCCTTTTGAATTTCCCCATTCATCAATATTCTGCTAGAAGCATCCTTGACAATGCTTGGATTTCTGTTTGGACTAGGACGTTTACAATGCTCATGTACGCAACAGGACAAAGCTTGTGTCTCTAGACACATTATATTACAAATCTCCCATATAGTGCCAGATTGCTTTTCTTTGAGTGTGTCCATGAAATGTAAGTGAACATCAGTATTCTTTGCATATCAGCATATATGCACATGTGTGTGATATATATAGAAGCTAGATGTTGGCACACTGCACTTGTCTCAATTACTTGCCACCTTTCTTTTTTTTTTATTTTATTTTTTCTTTTGAGAAAGCAACTCACTAAATCTGAGGTTACCAAAAATGACAAGATGTAGAGGCTTGGAGCCAACCATTAGACTGAGCTCAGCCACCCTGGTCTGGGAGCTGGTGGAAGGACAGGAGGAGCTGAGGGGTATTGAAACCCCATAGGAAGAACAACATCAACTGGCCAGACCACACAGTGCTCCCAGCATCTAGACCACCAACCAAAGAGTGTACAGGGAGGGACGCATGGCTCCAGATACATAAGCATTTAAGGATAGCCTTGTCAGTCATCAATGGGAGGATAGGCTCTTGATCCTGTGCAAGTTTGATGCCCCAGTATAGGGGAATGATGGAGGAGTGGGGCAGGAGAGGGTGGGTGGGGAAGCATCCTCATAGAGTCAAAGGAGAGGAGGATAGGGAGGTTGTGGGATGGGGGGTTGTGGGGGAGGCACTGGAAGTGGGATATCATTTGAGATGTAAACCAAAGCAATGATTAGTTAAAAAATAAAAATAATTTTAAAATGATCACAGTCTTAAAGGCAGCACTAAAATATTTGCTAGAAATGATAAACAATTTCAGTTACACTTTAGAACATAAAAACAAACAACAGAAAATTAAACTTATACACTTCAACACATCTAAAAATAAAAATTAAAACAAATTCTTTATAATAACATTACAATTTAATAAAAGAACTGAAGGACTCTAATCTTAACACACACAAAGCAATTGCAATATAGCCTATGTTCACAGCTGAAAAGAATCAATTAGAATTAAAATTAAAATTGAAATCACCATGTTGCCTCAAACACTTTATATAAAAGTAACTTTATTTACTAGTTGTAATTGTTGTCTCAGAAGCTTAATGATGAATAAGCCTATGCTTTCTAATTATTTCTGAGCTTTGGCTGGCTGGTTCAACTCAGGTGTTCTGACTCAAACTCTTCTCCAAGCTGACTGACTCAATCTGGCTTCTCTCAGCTTCTCACTGTATTGCTTTGCTTGGCCTCAAACTAACTCTGGCAATCTAATCTTCTCTTCTTGTTCTAATCTTCTGGCTCTTTCTTATTCTCTGCCTTCCACTGCCTCTGTACACAGCCTGAATGTACTGGAACTCACTATGTAGATTAGGATGGTCTCAAAATCAGAGAAGAGACCCACCTGCCTCTGAGACTTTAATGCTAAGATTAAAGACGTGTACCATCTTATCCACCAGATTAGGAATATAATTATTATTAATAAAACTTTTCTTTTATAAAATGTAAAGTTATTTATTATCAGCCTCATAGGATAAACATCAAAAATGCCTAATTAGTACTCACTAATTTTAGAAGTGTAGTTTGATACCTATATTACTACTGTTATACAAAAATAGAAATTAATATGTCAGATTTGCATAGCTATGATTAAAACTGAAAAATAGGTATTGCTACCAACAAACACAATCATAATGATTATGAGGTCTCCATTTGATTAAAGTATAATCAAATAATTTCCACAGCAAGTTATGCCTATCACTATATATGGAATGACTTTAAGAATGTTCCAGGTTAAACAGGTATCTGAAATATATGTATATATTTTGAATCATTTTGCTTCCTCTTAGCTTTATGGTCTTAGCTATAAGCTGATTTTTTTGTTACATTAATCACTTTAAGTCATTTTTCATTTTAATAGAGTGATATTAAAACTTTTAGGAGCTAAAAAATAATAAAGTGTTATGAACTGTATATAATTGTTAATGCTGTAGACATTTATGAACTAAAGTGGCAATAGAATTGTTTATGGTAGCATTCAACATACACATGAATCTTATTCTATGATATGATGACAGCTTAGTCGTTACTATGTAGTTAAAATTTTCCAATATCAGATAATCTTATGAAGCTATCATCATATAGTTAGTGTGGACTGACCAAAGCATTATTTTTAACAATGTGTTACTGAAACTCTAAACTATTACAGCCTTAGGAATAATCTCAGAATATTTTATTTTTTGCTAATTACCTATATCCAAACTAAGCCTGTTCTTTGCCTTTCCTAATTTCATAATTTGGCCCCTGGTCTTACTGTATTTTAACACTCTTTTATGATCCTTCTCACTTACTTGGCAACAGACCACTCTTTTTTCAGTCTTCATCAAAGTAATGCTTATAAAATTAAAACATTTATTTATACTCAGTTCTTATAATTTTAAGATGAGATAAAACATACATTTGTTTGTTATACATACTGTCTATATTCCCTTATCATTTGCTTCTTCAACTTGTCTTGCTAGATAATTACACATTTTCATAATGTTTGAACTATTCTATATTTTTTCCTCAGTATCCACATCCCATTTTGGACAAGTGATCATCCCATGCAAATATAATTCAAAGTCAAGCATGATTATTTTTTTAATTCTCTGCATCATTTTCTTGTCTTGAGCAATAACCTGTCTTTCATTAATATTTTTCACTATTTTCCCAAATTATTATTGGCTATAACATGACTGTTTTTTCTCTATAGCTCTAATTGTAGCTATATCAATTTGATATTACCACAGAGAGCTAACATCTCATAAGATACAAAGTTGATACTGGATGAATTATGACCAATAGCTGAAGCTCTGAGTAATGGACTGAGGAAAATGTGTGAAGGATGAAAATATATGATGGTTTTTATAGTGAGTATCTAAAACTAGAAGAGCAAATGTATGAACACTCATTATCGAAATGTGTAGGAATAAGCAGAAAAATCACACAAAAGTTATGTGTTATAGAAAGAAGGATACATTTTTAAAGGGTAAAATAATCAGCCGTTTAGGTGGTTACATATAGTCAATAAGGAAGACAAAATAATATTTTTTAGAAGATTAATATAACAAATTAGTCTAACATTTATGTTTAATGGATGTTTTATGATTAGTCAACCACTAAGAGATAATGCAAAATAATCTATAAAATATTTTTAATTTTTGGCTTGATAAACATTTGTAGTCTACATTTTAGTCTAATTTAAGTAACCAATTCAATTTCAACTCAAAAGGACCCTGCTAACATCTATCCAAACCAAAACTCAAATAACTCAAATAAGGCACTCCAGACATACAAAATAAATGTATATATAAAATGTTATTCATGAATCATTTTAAAATCTCCTTTATCATATGTAGTACTTATTTTATAATACATTTTCTGGGCTGGAGAGATGGCTCAGTAGTTAAGAGCACTGACTGCTCTTCAGAAGATCTTGAGTTCAAATACCAGCAACCACATGATGACTCACAACTATCCTCAATGAGATCTGACACCCTCTTTTGGTGTGCCTGAAGACAGTTACAGTGTACTTACATATAATAAATAAAATAAATCCTTAAATGAATACCATAATGACAATATTAAAAAAAAGAAGTTTTCTAATTTTGCTTAATATTGACTACAAGTTCCTAGAATAATGTATTATCAGGGCCTAGTAGCTACATGTTAGATAAGTAAATGTGTGCTCTTTTTTCTTGTGGCTTACATGTTTTTAAGAAATCCAGAATTTCAGCATTCAAGTTTGTTTGTGAGGAGTTTCCATGGAAGAGGTATTGTTGTTGCAACCAAAGATTAATAGTCTACAGTATGTACACTGACGTCTGAAAATTCAAACTGCATACAGAAGATAATATTGTCCCCATTTTTAAATTCATCTAGACACTGATATTTGGGCTATTGTGAAAAAGTATTTCTGTCACCTAGGAGATATTCACTGCTGAAAATTGGACTCAGGACAGTGGGGCCTATCTATTCCTGCCTGATAACTAAACTATCAAGCCCCAAGAAATACTGGAAGCAAGACTGCATAATAAATTGAAGAAAGTACATCATTGATTCATAAATTCAACAGAGAGAAATAGAAGAATGCACGTAGTTGCTATATGACAGCTCAGCTTTGCTAGTCAATAATGCCCCCAGTATTTGAGGATTGGCAGTGGCTTACAGCAAAGTGCATGCACAGGTTCATCTCTATGTTTCTATGATGCCAGATACCATCACCTTCATTGAGATGGATGTGATTTACAGTGAAGATTGTTATGCTGTTATTGACTTGACTACTGCCTCATCCCAGATCCCCATGGCAAATGAAGATCAAAGTTAGTTTGTTCTCACAGGTAGCATTCTATAGACCATTTTCCACATGCTTCTGCAGAAGAAAATAATTCAATTCTCCTGCATTCTGCCCCTGGTATCTAGAGCTTGACCTTCAACAATACCTATTTCCCCAAATAGTTATAGTTATATTTACATGAACCACTTCATGCAGTAGAGCACACTTAAAACAAGAGGAGGTAGAACTAAGCTTAGTTATTAAAATGATAAGTAGTTTTGCTGGAGTCCTCACCTTCAACAAAGTCCACAGTCCACCAAGCACCCATGACTTATATGGGCCAATTTAATGGGTAGCTAAAGAAATATCTCAGTTATAATCAGGTAAAAATATTATATCCAGTATAAAGGCAAATAAAAATGGAGTCAAAGATTTATTTCAAGTTTTGGGTACTTGAATTAAAATATATATCACCTATATGTTCTTTTAAACACTTCCTATAAGAAGCCCACATTTTAACGTTGTTCTCTATACACAGATTCAAGGACAAGATTAAAGAGAAATGCCACTAAGGTAGACCTCATTCTATAATTGTAAACATATATCACTCTCTGAGTGACATCTGGAAAGCTGCATTTATTAGGTTGACCTAATTTCCTACTTAGATTTCATAAGTAAATCGAGAAAGATACAACAGAGCTCAACAGTAAAACAGAGAGATGCCATTTTATTTTAACCACAATGATGCAAATATATCAATAGGCTCATAAAATTATTGGCTGACATAATACAATGGACTGAGAGATTCAAAGGAGATGCATGTGTCCCATCTGAGACTGCCTGTCACTCATGCCATCTAGGTATGTTGGTGGACAGCTTCCGACTCAGTTTTTGGCATACTGAGATAGAAGGATCATGGGTCTCTGAAGAAGGATCAAAGCTTCTCTGGACAAGGAAAGGACAAACAAGCACATATATGCTCACACACACACACACACACACACACACACACACAGATAGAGAGAGAGAGAGAGAGAGAGAGAGAGAGAGAGAGAGAGAAACAGAGCAAGAGAGAGCAGAAATGTATTGAAGATGTCAGGGATTGAAGAGATTCCCAGAACCCATCAGAAAGAATACCCATCAGAGAGATTAATAACAGAAATACCCAACAGACAGGAGATAGAACCAGTAGAGACCATATCCAGAGAATAGGCATGGCCCCCATCAAAAATATTAAGCCAGAATTTATTCGGTCAAAAGGAAATGCAGGGACAGAGACTGAAGCAGAGACTGAAGAACAGTCCATCCAGAGACCTCCCCACCTAGGGATCCATTCCATCCACAGACAACAAACCCAGACACCATTTTTGATTACAAGAAATGTTGGCTGACAGAAACTGGGTATATCTATCCCCTGAGAGGCTGTGCCAGAACCTGACCAATATAGATGTGGATGCAAGTAGCCAACCATCAGACTGAGAGTGGGGTCCCCAATGACAGAGTTAGGGAAAGGACTCAAATGAGCTGAAGGGGTTTGCAACCCCATAGGAAGAACAACAATATCAACCAACTAGAACCCTCAAAGCTCCCAGGGACTAAACCACCAACCAAAGAGTACACATGGAGGAATCCATTCCTCCGGCTGTATATGTAGGAGATGACTTATCTGACATCAATGGGAATATGGCATCAATACAAATATTAAATACACAAATAAATAATTTGTATATTTAAAAGAAAGAATTATTGCTTTGGGCTTATGTTGAACTTGTAGAGAGAAAGACAGAAAATGTTTATTTAGGTAAGAGTTTTAAAAGAATACATAATCAATAATCCTGTTGTAATTTTCTCTTGTGTAATGATTTTAATCTAGTTTTCAAGAAAATGTTTTGTGGTGATTGTTTTTAGATAATTTGTAACTTGCAGTAATTACTATTAGGTAATATTTTTCTTACATAGAGAACTCTGTCTTAGGTGGTATACTAAGGCTTAGAGAAAAAAAATAAAGTTGTTGAAACCTAAGAAATAAAAAGAAAATGTATTAGAAGAAGCTGAAGAGGAGGATGACCCCAGAGGAAGACCAACAGTCTCAACTAACTGTATCCCCGAGATCTCTCAGATACTGCACCACCAACCAGGCAGCATACCCTAGCTAATAGGAGGAAACCGACACATGCAACAGAGGACTGCCTGCTCTGGCCTCAGTGAGATAAGATGGACCTAACCCTCAGGAGACTTGAGGCCCCAGTAAGCAGGAAACCCTAGTGGGATGTGGGTGTTTGGGGATATCCTTTTTGGAAATGGGAGAAGAGGAATGGGGTGAGGAGCTAACGTAGGGAGGGCCAGGAGGGAGATAACAACTGGACTATAAGAAACAAGATTAAATATAATTCAAAAATCATAGATTTATCCATTTTTAAAATGTATCTTTTCTCATATAATGCATCTCAACCACACAGCATTTGCTCCCGCCATGTCCCCACTACCGGCCACATCTCTTCCTTCTCCAAATTCACTGTTCCTCTATTTTCCTTTAAACATATCAGGCCTCCCAGTAGCCCCTGCTGCTATTGCTAGTTGCTGACTACTTCTGTTGCTATTTGTTGCTTTCTGTTTGCTAAATTATTCATTCCTGGTTGCTGGTTGGAGATATTCTGATGATGAAGATCAAACTTACCCCGAGGAACTCTACATCCTAATAATCAGTAGGAAGTGGTCTAAATGAGATTGGCATTCTCTTTCTCCTCCACCTTCTTTTTCTCCTACCTAGTGTTGGTGGTGTTAGAAGTGTATAAAAGGGTAATAGGAAATAGAATCTAATAAAACAGCACAAAATCAAGTTACAAAGTTACCATTATAGTGACACTTAGATATACTGTATCCTGTAATATGTCTGTTGTCACTGTGGGGTATGATGGTCAATGGATCACCTGGCACTTACATGAGGAATTTTGTGTAGGGAAATAGACACTGCTGTTAATATTTGGACAGCCAGCACAGGTGCACATGCCCTGGACCATGCATATCTAGCAGCTTCTTCCTGATTTGGCAGAGAAAACTCACAGTTGTGCCTTAGTCATTCAGAACCTGTGAGGTTATTTTTCTCATTACCAAGGAGATGAGTACTTCAGATGTTCTAGGTGTAATAGTGAAAAAGATTCATAAACAGTCTCATTTGAACAATGAAGTAGAACTTCAAAGTGTGCTGCCACGTTAGAGAAATGAGGAAATGGAAAAGAGCCTGAGGGAAAGGAGGTCCAGTGACAGCCCCAATCGGATACCCAGCTCAAGGGGAGGCTCCAAGGCCTGATACTATTACTGATGGATAGCATTGCTATGTGTATCTATCATGTTGGGATAAGCTCTCTGAATCTCATTGGCAGAAGTGTTTATGTGCCGTTACTTTATAGGAAGATGTGGCATAGGCTCGCTGAGAATTTGGAAGCTTAGCTGAGTGGTGTCTTTCCTGGGATCACCCTTCCCATTGTTCCAGTGTATAGTAGGTACTTAATGGTGCTAATCTTTTAACAATTACAACATTGGCATTGGCTATAAGGATAAGGTTTTTAGTGTTTTTTTTCTCTCTAAACTTCTAAACTGTACAACTTGTAATTATTTCTGTTCTCTTTGAACTTTATATTGTAGACTTATGTGTTATCAATATTCACCATGCCAAAGACTCAACATTACACATTTTTGACATTTTCTCTATCAAAACCTTAGATGCTACCTGTTAAAATTCATATGCAGGCAAGTTGTAGGGATGCAGACAGCAGATATAGATATTCTTTATTGAATAAATAGAGGGACGCCCTGTAATCTACTCCTTTGTATGCTCCTTCTCTAAAACTCCAAAACTGGAACACCAGGATGGCTTCCAACACTACTATGCTCCAAAGTCCTCCTGCAATGTCTCATTAAATTCTTCTCACAATATTTGAACACTGGTTTTTTTTTTTAGCTCAAAGTCTTCTAAATTCTTTCAAAAAATTACAATGGTTTGATTCTTCACAGCATTTTTGTACCAAAATGACTTGGTACTAAAACCTTTACTAGTAATGGTTTCTAAAGGGACAGAACTGATAAAATAAATATGTATATTAAAAGGTGTTTTATCAGATTGGTTTGAGGAATATAGTCTGGGTTAGTTTACTAAGTACCATCTCCCTGTGGAGAGGCTAGATGTCTCAGTAGTCTCAATAATGTTCTAGAGCCATGGAGGATCCCCTAGAGGTGCTAACCTCCAATCTCTGTTTGAACCTTTCTGTAGTTATCTCTAATAGTGGTGAAAGAATGCTGCATCTGTAGCCATATGATAGATGAACTTGCCAGGAAGAATGAGAACAAGCAAGGAAAAATGATTTCTTCCTCCATGTCACAACAGCACGATGTGCTATACACATTTAGGGAAGGACATCCTGTTCAAATAGTCTCTATGAAAAACTGTAAGTTTAGCAAATTACTGTGTGTTGAGATAGGGAAAAGTCAAGAAGAGCTTTTGTCATGGAACAAGGGAGTCAGAAGGGCCTGAACTCAGCAATCCAAGGGGCATCAGCACATAAAAAAGTAAGGGTGTGGCTCAGGATGCCCATGACACAGTAGGACTTGGACACAAAGACACGGTTCCACTCACTGTAGCTGGATTTCCAAGGAAAATTGGACATGGATCCCATTTTTCTGCATATTCTTGCTGCCTTTCTGTGAGGTTTTATTTATAAAGATTTTATTTATTTAAATTTATATCCATTTAATAGATGGTTTAGTTTAATAAATGTTTTCAAACCCTACATGGCTTTGAAACAGTAATTTAGGGGTTTTTTGTAAATGTGATATTTATATTATCATTTCTCATTTTGAGATACATATGTACCTAAACATATTCAGTATTTCAGTTTGATATTGTGCAAGCATTGCATATCTAATATCCACTTATATTTTGAAAGATATTATAATATCTATTACACAACCTTGTATGTATTCTAGGTGAACATTCTGTGACCAGAGAATCTAATACTATTTGATCCCACTAATTCTGAACACTATACACTTGCAGTTTTGTTATGACAAATTTTGAGGGTTTTTTTGACAGAAATTCTATACATTTAATGATTTCTATTTATTTTCAAGGCAGACAAGTATAAAATTATTCATATCATGCATGTATATAATTTTCATAAGAAACTTGTCTTCATTTATAAGTATGTTGCTAAAGATTTTCAAGTTAAGTGGAAGAAAAATGCCATTTACAACTAGAACATACTTATTTAACAATAAAATATATTACATATATTTATTAATTTAATTGTTTTTATGTTAGTAACTGACTAAAATTCTGAAAGTAGTATATACAACATATCATTACCAGTAACACTTTATAGACATATAACTCATAGAAAAGAAACTGCATAATTTATTTCAGAAGTTCTCTTTTGTATTTTCAAATTCATGCTTTACATATCATTTAATCCTGTTAAGTAATACAAAGGATCTTCAATATTATATATATATATATATATATATACATATATATGTATATATACACACTATATACACACACACAACAATTGTTTGGAGAGGGAAAGAGAAACAGAGTAACAGAGACAGAAAGAAAGTATATATAGATCGATAGTGTCTACAAGACAATTAAGGATTTATTTTTCTAGATCACTGATTTTTAATATTTAGAATTCTAAACTGAATTTCGATGAAATATATCTCTTTTTCTATAGAAAATGTATTCGTAGAAGTAGAGTACCATGAAGCCTATAAAACCATAACTTTCATAATTTCCCTTCCATGTTTTCTCTGTGATAGGTTAGTTCTTCACTCTGATATTCCTAAATGGCCTCAATTCAGCAATTGTGAGCATGCTGAGGGGATAAAAGAACTCCATGTGTGCTGCTTTCTTTTATGTTCTCCTGTGGACTTATACATCATTGTCATTCTGATTACGGGATCTCAGAGAATTTATCTCAGTTGCCTCTGAGCTTCTATCTTTCATCCTGTCTTTTCTGACCTATAAACAATTGAGTATATAGACTTAGAAATATATAAGAATAGTACTAAAATATTGAGGCTTCTATTGAGTAGGAATACGAGATTTTTTTGTATGGTTCTGTGGCATCCCAAATGTGAAGTTTTATACACACTCAGTCAAGAATCACATAAAAATGGAGACACATTCTGAGACTCAGAATATCTGGTCACTTCATAATTTTGGGAGCTTCCATAAAATGGATTTTCACAAGTATGGATGACACTGTCCATCACTGAAAATGGTTCATTTGTGCAACCAAGAAACATGTTAAACAGAAGACAAAAGAGGGTTCTGCCAGCCAGCATAGCATGGCATACAGTAATCATGTATGCATGATTATTTTATAGAGAAGGAATGCATAACAACATAACAAAAATATAAAGTAAATACATAAACCAGTAATGTTTATTGTCATGATTAGTTACTGTGTACTGTATACTATGTGTATAAACTATACTTTTATATGGCTGAAAGATAGTAGGTAGGTTTATTTCATGAGAAGCATCTACAGTTTCTTATCCTATGATTTTATGGTGGCTGTAACATAGCAAAGCACTAAGATTTCAGCTCTATTTTATGGAGTTACTGATGTATACCTATCATATTGTAGCACCTCACTCTCCATGAATCCCAACACTCACGATAGGCATCGGAACATCTTCAAATGAAAGGCATCTTGTTATTATAGCTACTCAGGAAAGGATTCTTAGAAGTATCTTTGCAATGTAATATATAGCACTAAGAAAGGATTCTTAGAGGTATCTTTGCAATGTAATATAAAGCCACCTTCGGAGGCTTTCTGACACCTATGGATTGTTATTTTCAGATACCAGAATTAGCAATCCTGATCTAGTATTATGTACCAAATTAGCACCTGATTTTCCAAGATACACAGCCACTGCTTTATACAAATATGGGGTATGAACTTGCTTTATTTTTGTCTTTTAATTCTCTCAATATGAAATTCCCTCGTCATTTTTGCCTACTTTGTATTTTTAAAAATATCAATAGAAGGATTTTGTTGTCATCCCTCAGTCAAAAACTATGATCCAGAATCATTCCTGTCTAAAAGAACTGCGGGGACAAAAATGGAGAAGAGTCTGAGGGAAAGGCAGTCCATTGACTAGCCCAGCTTTGGATCTATCTCAAAGGGGAGACACCAATGCCTGATACTATCACAAAGGCTATGGTGTAACTACAGACAGGAATCTAGCATGGAGGTGGATGGAGGGGTAAGGGAGTGAGGACATCATCTTGGAGACATGGAGGAAGAAGAATGGAATAAAAAACCTTGGCAGGGCTGACTAAGAGTGGGGTAGCAACTGAACTGTAAAAATTAAAAGTAAAAAAAAAAATCAGTGTATGTTTCATCAAATTATTATCAGCTAAGATAATTGTTCTTCATATAATCTCAAAATTCATCCAAATCTAGAACACGCAGTGGCTTCTTTGGTATGTTGAAAGCATGGTTTTCTGAGATCCAAAGCCTTGCTCGTCATTGGTAAGAAAAATATTTTATTTAAGACACTGCCATGGCTTTCAGGTGAACCCTTGAGCGATAACTTAAATGCTCAGGAAACTTGGACCTGAGACTTGCTTCTATAGTGCACAAAGCCCTATCCACACTCTATTGTCTCTCCCCTCTACCTTTAGATTCGTAACATAGAGGCAAAGGACCAAAAGCCAGCCTTCACTGTTTTAAACCATGTTTCCATATTCTTGTTAGAGAACACTCATCATGTTGCACCACAGAGTACATAAAACTATCACAAAATGTATACAACTCTCATTATAGTGTAAAGTCTAAAGAGCTTTTTCTTCTGTCAATCTGTTTTGCAAGTGTGACTGGTTAGGATGGGTTATAGGCATTTGACATAATCCCCCAGGTGATCTACAGTCTGAACATGAGGGAACTCTTCATGTTCATTTGCTTCTTGTCTTGATTCAAGAATAAATCTATTTACCATAAGTTTTCTTTAATAAGTGAATAAGCAAATGAAAAACATTATTTGCCACTATTTATTCCTGGAAATCAATAAAATTTCTATTATGTGTAATCAGTCTATATACCAATAAGATAATTTTTATGTATCAATTAAAGAAACTGCATTCTATGAGCTAACATTTATTTGAAGGCTATCAATTTGATCTCAGAATTATTTATAATTTTCCTTGTTTTATGCTTAGAATATTTTAGCTGGTTTTATTTTTATTTCTCCATTTTTGGTTAATTTCTAATAATATATAATATCTTAGATGATGCAACATCTTCTTAGATGATGCCTTTGTTTTTCTTTTAAATTTAAGAGTCACATATTTTGTTTTTTGTTTTTATTAAACTGGTACATTTTTTATTTGATTGTCTTTTAGACAAAATTTTGTTATTTGATATTTGTATCAAATTTCTTTTAATGTTAATGGTTTAATTAATATTAATTTTTTAACTAGATTTATATCCAATATACATTAAGTTATATATAAATATAGCATATATAAGCACATATATATGCCATAAACTTCCCCTACAAGAGTTCAGTGGATTGACTTATAAAATGATATATAAAAACTGGTACTGTTAAAGTACAGTTTCATAAGAATAAATGAACATTAATCACCCTGTACACTTGTATTTCTATTAATAATTCTAGTATTTCTTCATCAAGACAAAAATCCAATTGCTGGTTCAACCATATGCCATATCAGGGAACCTACTATGTTATTTGGTAAATTATCAGTCATATTGTCAAACTGCCTTCTGAATATGCATGTTTATATACACAAAACTGGGCCACTCAACCTTGTCAAAGAGGTTTCTTCTGGCAGTAATCATCAGTTAATAGAGAGAAGCAGTCTAAGTGCTGTGGATAAGTAATTGTGACTTGTAGATGCTACATGGTATATCTCTATGTACACCACCTGTTTCTTTGAAGCTCAGGACACATCAGAGAGTAAGTGACAGAAAGAATGTAAGACCTGGAGGATAGGGAGGTGTATGAATTGCTATCTTGACAATATGAGAATTGCACTCATAAACTCACAGAATCTGTGGTACAAATCTTCCAATAAAATATCTAATTACTTTAACTTACACATACAATACTATGTTGGGAAAAATAGAATTTAAAATATCCAAGATATGTTTATATTTTTATCAGCTATTATTTTATAAATGCCTCTCAGTAAGGAGCTAGTGAGCTAAACAAGAAACTCATGCTCTTTCAACCGTTGAGTTGTTAGATGGCACTGATATTCTGTTAATGTTGAATTGAACTATGATTCATATAGCAACATAGATGGAAGTCTATATGTATCATATCTATAGAGGGATTCATTAGATGCCACACTTGCTCCTCTTCAGAAACTAGCAGGCTCAGAATTCATTGGCGATTTGCTTTTAGTGAAGTATAAATACACTCTTCTGTTTCTTTATAGAGTCCCCCTGCTTCTATCACCTAAACTAAATTCAAAGTAAGAATATAATAGCAAGATGTGAGTAGTATGTAACAGTTCTAAGAGAAGGAGAAACACTATAAAGTACTGTGTTCTGGGCACGATGTGGCCACTACATTCATGAAGTTATGGCAGCTTTGATTAACTGTATAAAACCTGAAAGATCAAGTGAGTTAAAATCACAACATGAGTAAAAGTGAGGCTCACAAGTCCCTATCCATAATTGAGAAGAGACATCAATCTGTAGCTGCCAGGGCAGTGACAATCATTGGCCAGGGGTAGTGTAGCCACAATTAGTATAACCATAGCCTGGTGGATGGCACTATAACCAACTACATATTAAAAGCACTAAGTGGGCTAATTTAAATTGATAGGGAAAGGTATTGGGGTGTCCAGCCATTGTTAATGGATTGACGTCAAGACATGAATATTATTATACTATATTGTATTCACATGTGACATGCTTTAAGAATAAATATTAAAATATAAAATATTTTACCTGAATAAATAAATAACTACAAACAGATTAAATCCAAAAAAGAATGAAAGAATGCTTTTAACATATTTATGTTTCGGTTGTGTGTGAACCTAGGATTCATTTCACAGGGAAAATTGTATAGAAAAGCAGTGGTGTATCACTCAGTAATTATATGCTTACAAATAAGATGTACATTTTAAGTATGGTATATTTCTGGATTCTACTGTCTATTCCATTGACTTATGTCCCTATCCTTGCCTAGTACCTCATTGTCTTCAATTCTGGAGTGGCATATAAATTATTCACTCTTTATACAAGATTCATGTCTTTCAGGATTCATCTCTTACCATATATAGTTTAGAATAAAACTGTCAACATCTACAATTTAAAAAAAATTAACTAAACAAAATTCTTGAGTTATATATTTTATAAAATAATGTGTTTTATTTGAATTTCAAGGTTATATATATGAAATAAAGCATAAGCTCATCTTTCAATTTTATATTTACCCATATACAATATATAAAGGGTTCATTTCCATGCTATTAGAAATTAAATATTTTGGAACTGAATGTCTTTGATCATTATTATTAGCTTTCTGTTCTGATAGTTTATGACACTGAAGACCTGACAATGACAATGTTGCCATTTCTAACATCAAAAGTAATTTGTTTTATTTTGTATATTGTATTTGGACAAATAAAAATCATTTTGTAAATGCTTATCTAGACAGAAATGAGTTCTACATTTTTCCTTCTCAAAATTCAAGAAATAATATCTATTGAGAAAGTATGTTCTTACAACTAAGTTCCTTGCTTAGTGTTTTTGTTTCTCATTGTTTTGAAATAAGCAAATTTTAGATATTACTTCTAGTTTTCAGTAGCACCAGAATTTCAATGTAATTCATATAATTTCAGGAATGTTTGATTATGTATATACCCTGTAGAGATTAGGGGTAGCTAGCTAACATGTTCATTTAAAATCAGCTTCTACAACATCTATTACCTACCAACTTTGTTATGGTCATTATTTTTATCATGTTATTTTTGCATCACATAATTTCCAGATAATTTCTATAACTCAACCCTTAAAGTTTCTACTAGTTGATTATAATTTGGTTACAGTAAACTAGACAAATATTACACTGGTAATATTAATGCACTGTTACCAGCATCAATCAGGTCCAATTTGAGAAGATACTTTTAAAATCATTAGCTTAATCCAAAGTTCTGAACTGCTGATAATTAGAGTTTGAGCTTATATTAGACATGTTTCCAGTCATTTGTAAAACACTTAATGTCATTCTAAACCTTCTCAAATATAAACAAATATATTTGCCAGTATAATCCATTACCAGCGATTATAATTATTTCAAATCTAAATTTATTCTTTCCAGTTAAAATTAGTATTGTTTTCAAATGTACATAAAATAGTTTCATAAACAATTTACTATACATTCTGAATGGTGGCATTCAGATAATGAACATGGTTTTAAAAATGACAATTGTCACAGGTAACCTAGCTAAATACAGAAAGCAAAGTTGCTGGAATATTTTATCATAAAATGAAGCACAACAGCAATGCACAAAACAAAGTTAAGTCTCATGGGAAGGCATGTGTCCCTGGAATTTTGAGTCGAATGACTTAGGTGCCTTTAAGCAGTTTAATGTAGTTTCAAAATTAGCTTTTCTAAAACTTTTGGAGGCAACTTAAATGTTACAAATATGAAGTTTCAGAAGGAAAAAGTGGAAACCAAATCAAATCTACTTAGAAAAGATTTGAAACCCAAGTAATTTGAATCCCAAAAATAATCAGTGGTTCATATCCTGCTCCAAATGCAAAGTCTTCCTTCCAGCCAATTGCTTCTGTAATATTCAGTGATCTCACTGTCAGACCACCACTGTATATTTTTGCCACAACTTAAATAGGTTCAGCTTATGATCATAGAATCATAGAAAATTTATAAGTGTTGGGGAAGTCGATTTAGGGATAACTTGATATACTAGAGTTATTCATAACACATTGACTTAAAAATAATTGTAATAAAATCGCTTGTCTTTATGAACAAAGGTAGCTTATGAAAATTCAATAGTTTTTGAATTTGGTATTTCCTCTGTAAAATGGTGGTAGCAATAATCTTTCCAAACTGTTGGGATATTGAGATGTTGTAGATGATATGAAGTACAAAGTAAGCAATATTATGGTTAGACATAATTACTACCATGTGATGACTTCCAATTCAGCCCCATCTGCATTCTCCTGTCGTGTAGCAATATTCAAGATTACAGTTCAGAAACATAGATGGTTGTAGTTTCTCTTTATCTTAAACATACAGCATTGGATGATAAAAGGACCTAAATATTTTCAATAAATTTTCTCATATCGAGAATTATATTTCAATTTGCTAGTATTCTACCATTCTTAAATACCTGTTCATATCACTCTTTTTTGATTTATTCTCACATATACTAGATCCTGAACACACTTTCCTCTCCTCCCACTACTCTCAGATCCTCCTGCTCCCTTCCCTCTCCCTCAGATCTACTTTCCTCCATTTCTCTTGAGAAAAAGATCTGGTATCCCAAGGATAGCACCAAAACACAAGATATCTAGTTACAATAAGACTAGGCACAAATGCACTTATATAACATAGTTATATATAATAGTTATATAATTATAATAATTATATATATATATGGATATATATAATGGATAAGACAACCCAGTAGGAGAAAAAGAGTCAAAGAAACCCCATTGTTACTCCTAGGAGTCCCACAAGGGAACCAAGCTACACTACCATAACATATATGCAGAGGACCTAGCTCAGACCCATATAGGCTCCCTGACTGTGGCTTCTGTTTTTGTGAGTGCTCATGATCCTTGCTTTGTTGATTCTGTGGGCTATGTTATGCTTTTGACCTCTCTGTCTCCTACAATCCTTCCTTTGTCTTTCAGACAAGGTTCCCTGAGCTCTGTCTAATGTTTGGCTCTGAATCTTCTGCATTTACTCCCATCAGTTGCATGATGAAGCCTCTCTGATGACAACTGGCTAGGTTGTATGAGTATAAGCAGAATATCATTATGAAGTATGTCATTGACATTTTCTTCTTACTGATTGTATAATTGATTGATTGATTTGCCAGTCATGTTTGGCTCTATGCTAGGTATCTGGGCTATCATGCTTAATCCTCTATAATAATATTCTGCCAGAACATTGATCCAGATGTGCTTTGATAATTCTTTTTGCCAGATTGACCCTTTCCTATTTACTAGTTTCTTCATTAAGATATACCTTTATCTTTGAAAGTGTGTTCTCTGTGCATTGTTCTCATTTTAGAAACAAGTTCCTTGTTTTGAGTTTGTTTTCCACATTTTTCTAAAAAAAACATTCTATTAAGAATAGCCTGTCTTTTTTCTCTGGAGCAGATACCAGATATTTTTCTCTCTAATATGAAAAGAATGTGTTTCTATGAATTAAATGCTTGATAGTTTTTCTTGAATATTTGTTCACATGTGGGTAACCGTTAGGCTTATGCGATTATTACAGTCATAAGATAAAAAAATAGAGGACAAGTTCATGTCAAAACGTCAAGGATAATGGAAACAATGGAAATAAAACGTCTGTGAAATAGCATCTAAGACCCATGATAATAAGCATTACTAATACCAACAAAATATATTGGCCTATACTTGGTTGAATTGTACTTATGTTATTTTATTTTATTTTATTTTATTTCTTGTGATCTATGGAATTTGGGCTTATTTTGTCTTTGCTTTTTAGTTTCTTGGGTAGCATCGCTAAGTTATTTATTTGTGTTCTTTCTGATATTTTCAAAAAAAATTACTTATTTATTTAATTTATGTGAGTACACTGTCAATCTCTACTTCACACACAAGCAGAGGGAATTGAATCCCTTTACGGATGGTTGTAAGCTACCATATGATTTCTGGGAAATAAACTCAACCCTTATTGTTCTTAACTGCTGAGTCATCAGTCCAGCCCCCAGAATTGTATTCTTTTAAAATAAAATATAGATTTAAATTCAGAATTTTGCACTCACAGAATTGAATGCTTTTATTGTAAACAAACCTTTGCAGATGCATTCAAAGTAAAATAATGTAGTCAATGTGTGGATATGGTTATCAAATGATAAATGGATACAAAAATGTAATGACAGACATAGTAAGCAGTTTATAATGCTTCAGTATTAATGAGCCTTAAGTGATTGGTTAAGTAAAGGGATATAGATTTAAAAAAGCCATATACAGTATAAAGAAATTTATATGCAATGTCTAGAATAGATAATTGCTCAATTGTGTCAGGACAAATGATCAATCACTAATAATTCTCTTTTTGTGTCGATCTTTTTCTATGACCTTGTCTGTGTCTCTATGTGTGTGTCTATCTGTGTGTCTGTTTGTGACTGTGTATGTCTGTGTCTATTTATGTGTGTCTTTATCTGTCTGTGACTTGGTCTATGTGTGTCTGTAACTTCATGTGTCTCTGAATCTGTCTATCTGTCTGACTCTTTCTCTCTCTGTATGTATATGAATATCTCTCTCTCTCTCTCTCTCTCTCTCTCTCTCTCTCTCTCTCTCTCTCTCTCTCTCTCCAGATAGTAATGATCAAACCTAGAGACTTGTGCCTACAAGGCAGGCACTCTACCATTGTGCTGTTTCACTCTTTTGATGTTTTATTTGATTAGGAGAGTTGTTTTTGAGAAAATTTTAAATTAACTTTTATCAGAGAGACTGAATTATAATTTTCGTTCTCTTTATGATGATTTCTAAAGATATTATAATATATTTATATCATGTTCACTTTCCTTTCCTCACTCCAAATCCTTCCACCCACCCCTGTGTTTTTACTCTAAAATACTTTTCTGTTCATCTGTTCAATCATTAAGCAATTACGTTGATGGCTTCATTGGTAAAATATCTCTCAAAATCTCTTGATCTCTGCTTCTGATCCATCTGTGTTTTCTGCCATGTTTTTTGTTTTAAGTAAGTAAGAGTGTTGTATTCTTTTGTTGGTTCCTATTTTAGGAAGATAAAATTGTGCTGCTTGATTACAGTGGATGCCCAAATTTGTGTTATATTAAATAGAAGGAAAGAGCTAAACATCAACAATAAAAACCAATCTAACAAACAAACCAAGAAACAAACTCCAACTGAATTGTGTACTTTGAATGTATGATAGTATATGCCTCATCACTCCCATAATTGCATCTTAAAAATGGAAGTGATGAATAAGCTAAAATACAATCACAAATGCAAAATAACACTAGGATTTACTAAACTATTGACCTTCCTCTAAGAGGGAGGATGTGCACAGGAATCCTGCTCCCCAACCATCTTTATTATTCCAAATTACTCTTCTAAAAGAATTTCATATATGTGTGAGTGTTCTCTGATCATATCACTCCCACACTGCAACTCCAAATCCTTGGGAATCCTTGTTCCTATGTTCTCCTGTCAACTTCATGTCCATTCAGGGCTCAGAGACCATCACAGAGAGGTTAATTCTCTGTTCCTTAGTTCTGTAGTGGGTAGAGATTTAAACACTACTGACTTTTCCACTCCCAGTAATCATCAGCTGTCCATAGCTCCATGGGGATAAAGATGTGTCTCCCTCTCCATGCTAGAATGGTAGCTAGTTTAATCTCATCCTTGTACAGTGCAAAGATCTACAATTGTGAATTCATGCCTACTTAACAGAACAATGGTAAAAGGGTCACGACTGGGGCCTATGAACTCTCCAGTCATGAGTTTTGGGACATATATACAATACCATCCATGTGTTTCTTCCTTCATACAGGGCTTGAGCTGGACAAAGCTATTGGACGTTGGGTGTTGCTGTATTCTCCAGAAACATATGTAGTACAATTTTTGTTATGAAAGCTAGTCACCAAGAAGAAATTGACCAAAAGACAACTTGAGGGCATTTGAAAACAATACATCAAAACATAATCTAATTTATAAGCTTCTTACAAAATGTAATTGGAGTTACCCTTCATGCATTATAATATTCCTAGAAAAAGCCAATGAGGTGCCAAATTAAAACTCCTGTACCTGACGAAAGATACTTCCCACTGATTTGATGATCAGGTGTTTCATTGAGACTCCAAGCAATACAAATTATGACCATTTTTCTTGGTTGACCACCAAAATTTTATGGTGATGCACTACTTGATGAAGACACCACATAGTTTATTCAAAGAACTTTGAGGAATCAATAAGACATCACCAGAAACTCTTCAGGAGTTTAACAAAGGCAATATTGTGTGGATTTCCACCCATCAATCCCTGGTGTATTGAAACTGTCTTCCTATAGGAATTACATAATAAAATTGTACTTTCAATATAAAAATACTAATTCTACAGTGCATGAATTTAGAATGGCTCTAAATGTTTCCCTTAAATTTTGGAATACCCAAGGTACAATTCATAGACCACATGAAACTCAAGAAGAAGGAAAACTGAAGTGTGTATACTTCAGTCCTTCTTATAAGGCAGAACAAAATACCAATAGGAAGAAATACAGAGATAATGTGTGGAGCAAAGACTGAAGGAAAGGCCATCCAGAGACTGCCCCTCTTGGGGATCCATCCTGTATACAGTTACCAAACCCAGACACTGTTGTGGATGCAAAGAAGTACTTGCTGACAGGATCCAGATATAGCTGTCTCCTGAGAGGGTCTTCCAATGCCTGACAAATAGATGTGGACACTTATAGCCAACCATTGGACTGAGCACTGGGTCCCCAATGAAGGAGCTAGGGCAAGGTCTGAAGGAGCTGTAGGAGTTTGCAGTCCCATAAGAGGAAAAACAATATCAACCAACCAGACCCACCTGAGCTCCCAGGCACTAAACCACCAACCAAAGTACACACATGGAGGGACCCATGGCTCCAGTAGCAAATGTAGCAGAGGATGGCCTTGTTGGACATCAATGGGAAAAGAGGCCCTTCCTTGGTCCTTTGAATGTTCAGTTCCCCAGGGTAGCAGAATTCCAGGCTGGAGAAGTAAGAGTGGGTGATTGTGGAGGGGAGCATCCTCATGGAAGCAGGGGGAGAGGGCATGGGTTAGGGGGTTTGGGGAGGGGAAAACAGGAAAGGGGATAACACTTGAAATGTAAATAAATAAAATATCTAATAAAATAGATAATAAAAATCTAATAAAAATAAATAAATAAAAAGTGAATAGAAATTTCAGAATATTTTCATCTTAATAACGTGTTATACTCTTGTCTCCCTTGTAATTTGACATTGAATATAGAAGGACTGGAACATAACATGGTTAGCTGCCATTCCCAGGAGTTCAACTCTCTTCACGCACACCAACTGAACAGTGAGTGCAGTTTTGTGAACACTCTACATAACTCCCCTGTCTTCTTTTGTCTAATAAGGAAGGTTCTTGAGTCTCTCTAACATTTTGCAGTCTTTAATCTCTTTGAAAGTAATATGATCCACTGTGTGGTTTCTCCCTTGTCAAAGCAAATGTTCCTTACTTCTTGCATCAAATATTGTCTTTCAATTCCAGGAGAAGAATTTTTAGTTGAAATAATGAGCACATTACTACAAACCTTGCTTTAATTGCTGCATTATAATCTTCAGACTTGAAATCCCCTGGAGACCCAGATACATAAAATGACTTCAGAAACAAAGGTGTGGAATTCATTAGAAGTGTGTTTTAAGTAGGAATGTGCTTGAAACTCACTGAAAGACTATTATTGTTCTTTGGGTATTTGACAACTTGGGCTATTATTTAATGTATAACAAGTATAATATATTAAAAGAAAGTGAAAAACAATGTATCTAATTACAATTTTGAAGTGCGTGTATATATATGTATATGTGTGTGTGTGTGTGTGTGTGTATATATGGGACAAATAATATTTATATCAGTTTTTTTAAAGAGCAGAGAAAAACTGAATCACTCCACATGTACATGCCAAAAGTAATGATATTAACGTTTTGTTTTGACATATGGTAATTAATAGGACATATAAATTTTAGTATCTCCTTAGTATAACAGTGTTGAGTTAATTATATGCTTATGGTTCTGATGGAAATACCAGAAACATTAAAATACTAATATCAAACCATATAAGACTTTAACAAAAAAACAAAGGATTCTGAGTACCAAATCTTGGGGTAGTTTTTAAAAGTGTTGTCTTGCTTCTATGATCTTCATTCTTCCCTTCACAGTTAAACCAATGGGAGACATTTATGCACTACTTAATAAACTACAGAATAATATAACCACCGTATTATGAACACAATATTTGGGCCACTTTTCTTGTTCCATTGAATCATGCCGAAAATCACTTCTTAGGCTTACGCAGAGCCAGTCTGAAATTAGTTCAGTTCTTCATCCCTCTTATTTGTCCCTTAGTCACATAAAAATCTATGTCATCTAAATTAACTACAGGGGTTGGGATTAAAGAGAGAAGAGTGGGGACACACCATGTTGCTGAATGTATTATTGGCTCTTATGCATTATTTTTATTTGATGTCTTAATTTAAAAGTATTTTTTCCTTGAGAAATCATTTGAAAGGAAACGAGAAATCTTCAAAGGAAATTTGTAAGCTGAGCTCATCAAAGTGGCCATCAGCTAAAATAACATTTAACTGTGGGTGACCTGTAAATCCTCATAATGGACCATAATCCCATAAAATGGACAAACAAAGCTAGCAGCATGCATGGACATGGTGAGAACGCCTTCCTTGGCCAATCAAGAAAACAAGGCCTCTGTGCTTTCTGAAAGAACACCAATCAGCTGCTCATGGGAAATCCAAGGAGTTAATGTTTTGTACCTCCTTGTGTCCTGCTGAGAGGACCGATTAAGTATGAAGAGTGGACGCCCAAATAAAGTCACAAGAAGCAATGCTATCAAGGCTCTTGTAAAGCTAACAGGTCAGCATAGAGAATAGCAAAAAAAAAAAAAAAAAACTTTCTGTTAGTTATAATTCACAGGTACAGATCACAGGGGCAAATCATGGGTTTGGCAAGGTAACAGCTGATGGTTAGTGTCTGAGTCCATTCACCAAGGCCAACTCTTCATCACTAGCAGTGAAAACATAGGATGGAAAAAATAACAAAGTAATTTTGTCACAATTTTATTAAAACTTTGTAATCTATGTATCCATTACCTTTACATTGCAATACTTTCATTATAGAAAAATCATCTTTTCCCCTCCTAAATACTACACTGCATTCCACGTGTCTAGGAAAATTCTATACCCAAAGTAGATCTTATATGAACTGCAATGATATTAAATGGCTTCTTTGAAAATCCTATTAATACACTCATATGTTCTTACCACGTTAATATTTACACAAAAGCTATCACATGAGTAAGATGGACTTTGTCCAAAAAAATTAAAAGTTGGCCTAAGCAAATCTATGTATAGGATCTTTCATAGATTAAATGAACATATCAAACTAATTATGCAGTTTTACCTATGGTCACATGTCTCTTAGTAGTCCAGTACTCAGTCTCCATCTGAAAGCCATTCTGCTACAGGGTTTCATTGGTTGAAGTCATAGGAAATCATCTGTGCCATCTGCGTGTGGATTTCGTGTGGATTGTCTTGAATTAAAATTTTAGCTGTACTACAAAATTATCATTCAATAAAGTTATAAAAATTCTTTTGGTACATTCCATGGTGATTAAGAATTTCTAGATTTAGAAGACTGGGAATATTAAAAGATGAAAGGCCATTTTCTAAGCAGTATTAATATGTTTTAGGTATGAGTATGCAAGGAAATAATATAGGATTGGACTTCTTTTAAAAGAAGTGAAGTACTATTTTTTAATTTTTATTCATTTGCAGAATAGATTTGATTTTTAATTCAACTTGAGAGCAGTAATTAATAGAAACACTATTGAAATGCTCATCGCAACAAACTACATTTTATATTTAAGAAAAAGGGAAGAAAATAACAGGGGAATACATTGATTTGAGGCATCCTTTGGGGGCAAGGTGACCTTCTCATACATTGTTGGAATCTCCCTGAAATGGTGCCTTTATTTATTCCAAGCTGCATTTCCTCCTTCGGGAAAAGGGTCTGTTTTATATTTCAGGCTCACACACAGGAGAAAGCATACTTGTGGTAAAGCCGGGGCACTGGGAAGCAGGATGTGCTCCGAACCTATTCAGGGATAACAAATCAAGACCAGATATAGGTTTGGTTTCAAAAGTGGGTTTTGTTATAGAGGATTTATCTAATGTTGGAAATACTGAAGAGCTATTAGACGAGGGTTTGGAAAAGAATGAAGAAACGCTAACAGACTATATTTTTGCCAAGATATTGATTTACATTCCATAGAAAGCCTTTTAGTTGTTTTATATTTTTCTATACTCATCGAAAAAGAAGCATGTGCCTGGTATAAATATCCACCTAGGACAAATGACGGATATGGGGTATTGAAAGAATGGATTTCCAAGAAAATTTGAGTTTGATTTAGTAATGAAACTAGTTGCTGTTATAGAGATTTATTCTGCATTTGATTAAAACTCAAAACAGCTAGCTATAAGGTCACCTTATATCTTATATCTTTTAGATCAAACTCACATAGACTGCAAATTTTAAGTTATTGGTTTCAAAATAAAGTGAAAACTGGAATAACTTTCTTCTATGAATTATAAACATGGCAACTTCTACAGAAATGTCATCCTCATCCTCCACATAGGAGCAACTGAGCTATACATTAAATCAGAATATTGCCTCTGTTCGTTGTTCCACATTCATTTCTGATTTTAGAAGTGATTTCTCAAGCAAATTAAGCAAACTGACATTTTTGAAATATAGGAGAAAAATCTACTATCTTATTTTACATTTGATACAATTTCTTCCTTATAAACTCTATTGTTCATGTAAAAGTAGCATATGAGAATTGTTTCATTCTGTATGAGAATGAAATTCTGTATGGTTCTGGCAAAGTGAAATTAGCTGAGCACGATGTTTGTGTCATTTTCATTCTTGGAGAAATATCATAATCACACTTTCTGCTTTTATAGACTATTTCCAGATATGGCACCTGCTCTGTCTCATAGGTTGAACTGAAAAAATCGAAAGGAAAGTAGACCTTTGGCCTTTCATTCCTTGTATATTTCCAGCACACCCAGTTTGTCAGAACTTATTCTACATACTAAAATACTTCCGCTTCTTTGTAAAAGCAGAGAACTCAGTAGCCTTATCTGTAAAATATTTCTTCTTTTTTTATTAATCATTCCATTCATTTACATCTCAAATGATATCCCACTTCCAAGTTACCCCTCCACCAACTCCCCATCACACATGTGCCCTTCCCCGTCCCCCTTGCCTGGCTTAGCGTGCCCCCCACACACATACTCTCCTGCCTCACTGCTCCAGCATCCTCCTACTCTGGGACATCAAACCTCCCAGGACCAAGGGCCTCCCCTCCCCTTGCTGTCAGGAAAGGCCATCCTCTGCTACATATGGATCTGGAGCCATGGATCGATGCCTCCAGGTACACACCCTGGCTGGTCATTTAGACAGGTTCCCTGATTTCAGTCTGATGGTTGGCTCCAAGCATCTGCATCTGCATTGGTTAGTTGCTGGCTGGACCTCCCAAGGAACCTCTACATTAGGCTCCTATCATCTCGGCTTTCATCCTGATGTGGTTCGCCGAGTCATGTGTGCCTAGGGTTTTGGTTTAATAGTAGAATGCATATTTAGCACACATGAAGTTTGAGGTTGAAATCTCAGTAGTACCCATACTCAAAGATTCATCTTAGTTCCAATTAATTTTTCAGTATAATTGAACAATGCTAATAAACATGACCTAATATTAATAATAATATGAAATTTTCATTCAATGCATCTTAGGCAAATTATTTTAATAAACTAAACATCAAATTGACACAAATAAATACTGTAAACAGTAATAACATTTAAGATAACTGCAAAAGTAAAATCTTACTTTATATGTATGTATAATGCCATAACAAATATGACAACAAATCCTCAAACCATACAGTCCATTTGAAATGTGTATTGTTTCCTGGTTATTCCAAGCTTCTGGGCTAATGTCTGCTTATGTGAAAGAGTACAAAAGAATAAGAGAGTGCATAGCATGTATGTTCTTTTGTGAGGTGACCCAATCACAAAAGAACACACATTCTTTTGTACTCTTTCACATAGTTTCCTGAGCCCTAAAGGTAGTAATTTGGTGCACCCATCCTGTTTAGAACTCATTCTCCATCTCTTGTTTGGCTGTGGGTCTCTGTGTCTGTTCACATCTGGCTCAGGAGAAAGCTTCTTTGATGAGGATTGGCAAGGGTTCTGATAAATAAGCATACTGTCTTTAACTCAAATATCTTATTTGCCAAAATATAATTCACTATAGAATGTTTAAGGTCAGTCTCAAAAGAACATTTATGGTATGCACTCACTGATAAACAGATATTAGCCTAGAAGCTTGGAATACCCGAGACACAATTCACATATCAAATGATGCCCAAGAAGAAGGAAGGAGTGGCCCCTGGTCCTGGAAAGGCTCAGTGCAGCAGTGTAGGCGATACGAAGACAGGGAAGTGGGAAGGGGTGGCTGGAGGAACAGGGGAAGAGAAAAGGGCTTATGGGCCTTTCAGGGAGGGGGGGAATCCAGGAAATGGAAAATCATTTGAAATGTAAATAAAGAATATATCGAATAAAAAAAAAAAGAAACTTTAAGGTATATGTACTAATTTAAACGTTCCAGTGCCCACAATATATATTTGCTAACATACAAAATATTTATAATGATTAATATTTCTTTCTGTCTATATTTTCTTCTTTTCAGGTAAATGATTAATCTGTTTGCTATATCATATCCATGAATGAAATTTTTTAAAAGCTATTTCTTGTTGCTATAATAACTAAAATACTACAGCCAAAGCATGAAAATGGTAGGCTAAGGTGGAATTTTAGGCACTTTTCTGACCATTTTGATATTCTTCTTTATATAGCTGTTTTCTTACTTTGTTATTTCTCTAAAAATTTATATAAAATAATGTATTTATACATGGTGTTTTCTCCAAAAGTATCTGAAAAATTAAATAAAATCAACTTACATATAAAGGACTTTAAAAATCCAGTGGTTTCATGTAAATGGAGAATAAAATGCAAAATAGATTTCATCTTCAAAGCACAAAATATTTTATGTTATGCCTCAATTAATAAATCACTTGTTTTCTCTTAAACTAGTTCAGTTCACTGGCTGGCATGTCAAGTTATTTTGCTATGTCTTATTTAGTCAAAATGTGAGCTCAACATACTTAAATAATACAAGTTGACTATCTTAGCTTTTCCACCATGTCTTGTAATTTCTTAAGACGTTCAGTATCTGACAGGCCATGTGAGTTACCATGATGTATAGATGTGGAGTACCTGTCCTCTGATTTCCCATGAGTTTATACTTATCACTGCCCTTAGTTCATTTTATACGGTATAGTTTTTATTTATTGTTTGATAATTCTAATAATGTCTTCTGATCGATTTTATCAGTCACTCCTTATTTCCTACTCCACACATACTTTCCACAATTTTCCAACCAATTTCATGTACTCCTGTCTATTCCCAGAGTCTGCTTATTATTATCATTATGGGCACTAGTATGGGAACATTCTCTGGGCCTACCAGAGGCCATATTTCAAAATAAAATGCCTGTCTTACTTAGCTTTAGATATTCCCTTTACACAGCTGAGAATCATTGGATGGTGCTTCATTTGGCCAATTCCCCAAATCAAATTTTTCAATAACCATAACTGTGAGGGATTATCTAGATTGATATTGAATTTGGGAGAACACCTTCCATTTTGGGTAGCACTATACACAAATACACAAAATAAAGCTGGGCAATCGTGGCACATGCCTGTAATCCCAGCACTTGGGAGGCAAAGGCAGGCAGATTTCTGAGTTCAAGGCCAGCCTGGTCTCAGAGTGAGTTCCAGGACAGCCAGGGCTATACAGAGAAACCCTGTCTCAAAAAGCCTATACAAAATATATATGTATATACAAAATATATACAAATGTGCCATAGTATATATAAGAAATCAAGCCAAGCATTAGCCATAGTGCAAGAAACCACAATGGTTTCTGCTCTGAGTTCTGGCTTTTCAGTTTCTGCCTTGAGTGTGTTCCTCATTTCCTAATTTCCATCAATGATGGATTGTGATCTGGAGCTATAAGATGAAATAAGTAATTTCCTATACAAGATATTGTTTGTAGTAGCATTAACCACAGCAACAAAAAAGTGACTGGAACACTGTCTCTCCCTCTCCAAGTAACTCTCAGTGGCCAATAGCTCCTCAGGGAGGGCTGGAACTTGTGGATTGCTGTCTGTACACAGGTGAGGTCAGGTGAAATCTTAATTAGTCAGATAAGGCAAGAGCCTGTGATTGGGCAGTGGAAAAAGAAGGCGGAGCTGAAAGTTTTAGAGAGGAGAGAGGGGGAGGGAAGGAGGGAGGGAGAGAGGGAGGGAGACAAGATGGTATTTGAAGGAAAGGAGGGGAGACCACCGTTTCTGGTGCCTAACCAGCAATAGGGTGGTTTGATTTTTGATAATTTCATGCTACACGAACTTCACGAGTCCCTCCACCTTCATGCTGGAATTTTTGTTGGATTAACCTGTGGCAGGTTGGGTGGACATGACCACAGTCACCATGTCCACATATGCAACATCTTGCCATGTCCTGAAAACACTGATAGACAACAACACTCTTCTGCAGCCTCCTGCTCCTTCCAAGATAATCTCTGAGCTCTGGTCAGTAGGGTTTGTTATTTTGGACTAAACACTCACCAGTACTTTGCTTTCTGCAATCTTACTAGTTTATATCTACATGGTCTACATTACCATCTATTATAAAAAGATAATTATCTGGTGATGGTTGAGAGCTGAACTTATATGTGAGCTTACGGTAAGTATTTAGAATGCAATTTCATTTAGCGGAACAATTTAGCAGGCCTTCATGGTGAACCTATAGCCTTATTTCCACCAATGACACCTAGGATCAATTACCCAGCCACAGGTACTCAGTATGGAGTCTTCCTGTCCCAGTGTAAAGGAATGCCAGTACAGGGAAGCCAGAGTGGGTGGGTGGTGAGCAGGGGGAGGGGAGATGGGATAGGGGGTATGGAAGGGAAACCAGGAAAGAAGAAAACATTTGAAATGTAAATAAAGTATCTAAGGTATAATTCCACATTCTGAAGCAGACCTTGATTCAAATTCCATAAATTATTGTTACTCCTATGATAGTCATGCTTCTATTTAAAGGGCAAGCTTTGCCAGGCTGATCTGTATTACATGTCAGAGGGTCCACAGATGGATAAAACAGATGAATACTTTTCTTCCCCAGTAATATTCATAGCACATTCTAGCCATACATCTAGCTAGTATTGATCAAGCTTCTGGGCTAGTACCAGCATGATATCTCCAGAATGTTATGATTCAAGTATGTGGTGTCTTCATTCATCGGGTCTTAATCAACTTCAGAGAGATAATAAAGCACATAGACAACAGCCTGAATTACTTTGGAGGTTTATGAGACACCGTTGACCAATAGTGCAAAAGTGAGAATTTATATTTGCCACTATGATTTTCATTTTCTAGTCTCTTGATACTAAGATGGGCATTATACCTGTTGGTTTTGTTCTTTAAATATTTTATAAATTTTTTGTTGCTTCCTACAGTTTGGGGTATCTTATTTTTGCTTTTCATGAACACTGTACGAAAATGAAGGTAGTCATGGTTCAATTTTGATAGACATTAAGGTGCAGGCTTGGGTATTAATAATTGGAAATCTTGACTGTTATCATGGTGGTTGTTGTCACCATTAACAAAGTGAATTATGGTATCAAGGCATACATTATTTTAATTTTAATATTAATGTGTCTTAAACATAAAATACTAAGTATCTCCAAAAGAGCATGACTTTAATTAGAATTTCACTACATTTAAGATTAAGAACACAGAGGTACAGAACATAGGTGAAGAAAATTACTCAGTCATTATTTAACTGATAAGCATTTTGTAACTTCAAAATAATAATTTAATAGAATTTAGTAGAATTTTAATGATTTTGTGTATATGGATACACATATGTTTACTTACAAATATATTATATATGATATCAGTAGGCATTTACAAATATATAGGACTTAAGATAAAACAATTTATAAAATAATAGCCAATAAATAATTTGTAAAATATAATATTAATAATAATATAAAAATATTAAAATATTTGAACATGTATTTTTATATTGTACAACATATTAAATCTTTTGAAATTTTATTCAAAATAATTTCAGTGCTGCCATCATTGATAATAATTGTCAACTTATTTTTTTATTTATAATTTTTTATTTTCAATATTCTTTGTTTACCTTCAAAATGATTTTCCCTTTCCCAGTTCCCCCCTCGCCATAAGTTCCCTAGGCCCTCTTCCCTCCGCCCATTCTCCTATCAACCCCCTCCTACTTCTCTGTCCTGGTATTCCCCTACAATGCTGGAACAAGCATTTTAGCAACAACAACAACAAAAATCCAAAGCTATTGAACTAACCGAGAAGATGCTCTCTATTGCTTTCAAATTTAAGTACAGAAAAAGAAAAATCATATTTAGAATCAGTAGTCCGGCAGATGAAATCTAGCAATGCTTGGAGAGTTTGAAGGCAAGAAACTGTACCAAGAATGGGGTAAACACCCAGAAAGGAGCATAGGGAACATTTAAATAGGAAGCCATCATGTCTGTACTTTTAACTTCATGCTTTACGGAAGCATGCTTGATTGCCTCATATTATTTAAATTCGCAACAGAAATCCTAAGTAGAAATGGGTCTACCTGAGATATACAATGTGGCACAAATGAGCCTGCAGGCAAGTATGGCATAGTGGAAGGACAATGAGCGTACCTTCTGAAGACATCATAACAGTCGCCCCGCAGAAGAGCATGCACTGGCGCCTTTCCCAGCACAAAGAGTGAGGGGTTACTTTTAGACTCATCATACAATTATTCAGGGAAATTCAGTGACTGGAAGAAAATCACAACAGGAAAACTACAGGTAAGACCCTGTTCTCAGTGACTTCCCAATATTGATGAAGACCACAGGGGAGCTATATAATAGTTTTAGTATGATTTAAGCAAAAGTATCCTAAAATATCCAGCAAAACCAAGGCCAACCCCTGTAAATCTCCCTTGTCTGATTCCATTACTGAAAATTTAAGATAAAAATATCTAGGAAAAAGAATTTCAACATCCAGAAAACCCTAAAGGAAAACTACTTTTAAAAACGTAAATGGTTTCAATTTTATATACTTAAAACATCAATTACAGGTTTTAAAAATACTTTCAGTATCTATCTATAAGCATAGGAAAGTTAGTTATTTAGACATCACAAAGTGTTCTCAAGAAACTGAGCAAAACCAACAAGCTTAAATAACATTGAGTAGGATTTATACTATAAAAATGAGATTTCCTGTAGTGGGGGTTGTTAAATCCAAGAATAAGGGATAGAAGGAAGCCGTACTTTTCTTTGAAGGGGGAGAGAATTAAGGTAGCTACCCATCTGTCAGGAAAGTTTAAGGCAGGGTGAATGGATTAGGTGACCTTTCAAAATTACTTCCATCCCAGAATTTATGATGTCACCATAAACCAGCAGACACAGATGGAATCATGGGAAGAAAACACTAACTCTTACACTTGCTTGTGCTATTTGTTGAACAGAGGAATAGTGAGGTATCTTGTTTGAAGCTATCATATCTAATGTTATAAGATTTGAAGTAAGGTAGCTTGGGCAACTGTTATTTGTATCACTGGAGTGTTCAGAAAAAAATTAATTGAGGTCGCATATTCTGAGTAACCTCCAAGAATTATGTGAACACAACTTATTCTCAATACACCATGAGAGTTGTAGCCTGGCCCCTACTCCCAGGCATGCTGGTAATTTCTCTACAAAGTTGTAAGGAGCTGCTGCCGTGTACTTACAGAGATAGGCACTCTGCTTTGCCTCCCAAGTCCTAACTATCAAAAGCACTCCTCTCAGTTCTGAACAGATCAGACATAATAATATGCTTTCTGTAAGTGTCTAACCATTTTGTGCATTCCTAGACTTAGATGTCAATAGATGGGGACTTTCTTGAAGATAGTAGTTCATCTTACTTGTATCTTCTTTTTGCTCACTAATTTTAGCAAATAAGATTCTAGGATTGCCAGTTATGTCCGCAGCAGTTGTCAGCGCAGAAACACACTAGGGAGACACATACTAAGCATACTCTCTCACTTCTGTTTTATATAGGTTAAATTTGTTATTTTGAAAACCTCTACCTTAGATTGTAACCTATTTTTTCCAAGTTCCAATTTTATAATAATATTTTGACAAATCTTACTGAATCAGAGATATTGAGTATATATAATTTGCTTTTTATAGTTGAACTGAGCAAACTAGAAACTCATGACTTCTGAACATGTTTCTTTTATTCTCAAATATCTGAAGGGTAAAAATTTATTCTGAAGATATAGACATATATCATTCATGCAGAATAATAGGCATGCCTGTGCTGTTGTTGTCTAGAATGGGCATGCTCTATTAATCAACCAGAATTCCTTCTCTCCTGGACTCATACACATGCTGAATTTAAAATGTGTTACCCCTATGTCACCATGAGTTTCAAATTGTACAAAGCTAGTGAGAAGCTCTGTGATTTGAGACAAAAAAAATTATTCATTGTGGTCTCTTTTAGCAATCCATGTTATCTGTCTAACTATATTGACTAAACCATGCAGGAAAATTAATTCATGTAAATACTGTTCAGTTATATGCATATATGTACCATACTACATTAAAAACAATATATATTGCATGACTCTTAAAACATGCTGAATTATGTCTAATAGTACAATTTTTAAATTTCCATACTCTGGAATCTTATTGTTTAAATCCTAGGAAAAGTTAGCTTATATGGAGAAAATGTCCAAATGGTATAATGAAAAAGTCTTAAAAGGACTTTGAAATATTCTATCACATTTTAAATTGAAATGGAATTATAACAACCCCCTCTTTCCTTCTTTTAGCCCCTCCCATCTACCCTACTCAAAGCCTTCATTTATTCCCTTCATTCTCAAGTACACATAGTCACATTCTTTATTATTGTTACACTCATATATGTAGACCTATATACATATATATTTATTATTTTTATACTTATATATATGCATGTATGTGTGTATACATACATATATATGTGTGTGTGAGTATGTGTGTATGTGTATGTATGTGTGTGTTTATGTATACATATATGTTGAGCCCGATTTTGTTGGTGACATACATATGACTTCAAGGTGGACCACTACTCTTGTGGTTTCAATAGAGAAAACACATATATCATATACTTATCTATCAATGTTTTCTCATATATTGGCTTAGAAATTTCAAGATTAAGTTCAAGCAACCAGGAATGAATTACAGGCACAGAAAACACAGCTAAGGTTTAAAATACTGTTCAGGACAAAATTGTGAAGCAAAACAGTAACTGAGAAAAGCATAAATTACCACAACTGGGAAGTATTTCCTGAAAACAAGTGTGTTCATTTCTAGCACATCTGTAGAACACATTGGAAGAAATGTAGCATTTTCTCAGCTTATTTAGAAAACTGTAAGACAGAGATAGCAATGCTTTCTTTTACAAAAGCATTATTAATTTTGGTTCTCTCTAGGATTACATCTCATTAAATGATTCACACAGAATCCTTAGGGCTGAAGGCCTAATAGAAGCACCCCTGTTTCACAATACTTATTAAAGCAATCTCCACATCTTTAATGTAGTGCAACTTCCAATTAATTTTTTAAGGTCAGTCTGTCACATTGGAATCAACAGTGCTATTGTCAACATTACCAGCTTGTAAATAGTATTATGAGCTACTTTCAAGTTCAGTAGTGTGTGCCAGACCCCTGTTATTGTCTCAGACATCTTAGAAAATGTGTTTTGATACATTTTACCACAAAACATATTAATAACTATAGATTAAATATTTTATCATAATTTATACATATTAATTCATATAATACAAAGCACAACTCAACTCACATTCATTATTTAGTCCTAACTATGCATTTAAAAATTGAAGATTCATGCTTGTTTCGGCAGCATATATATTAAAATTGGAATGATTCAGAGAATATTAGCATGGCCTCTGTAAAAGGATTACAGGAAAATTCTCGAAGGATTCCATACTTTTCCAGGAAGTCTTGTGGAGGCATTGGGGGAAGGACTAAGGAACACACAGGATAGAGACACAACCAGAAGGTTCACAGGAAGAGTCAACTTGGATCATTGGTGACTTGCAGAGACTGAACCACCAACCAAGCAACATGCAAGGACCTGACCCACTCTCTCTCTCCCTATCACACAGATAGGGAGTTGCTGATATGGAACTTTGTCTCCATGTGACTCCCTCCAACAACTGAAGAAGGGGCTAACCTGACTTTGTTCCCTGCCTGTGAATTCTTTTCCCCTAGCTGGTCTGCCTTTTCTGACCTCACTGGGAGAAGATATGCCTAGTCCTATAGTAACTTGAGGTACGAAGAATATTGGGACCTCAAGTTACTATCTATCTATCTATCTATCTATCTATCTATCTATCTATCTATCTATCTATCTATCATCGATGTCAAACTTTTAAATATTTAATTTTCTTTGATTCAGAGTAAATAGTAAAAAAACCAAGTAAGTTACTGCTTAGTATTAAACAGTAAAAATTTTCTCTTGAAAACTGTGTAAAATGGTAGTTTCTGGATATGTCATGTGATATAAGCTCAGTTCGTACTTTTCTAAAGCAGACTCACATGGTGCTTTGCTGAGCCAAGATTCTTGAGAAAATAAGAGATGTTTCGAGAGGGTATAAATTGCCTGCTATTTTCACAATGGACAGTGATGACTCACTTGCATAACTAGCCTTGCAGTGCTTAGTTGGTCTCCTGTTTTCATCTTTGCTGATCTTCACTTCTTTGAGAGAGGCACAGCAGGGAACTTCCCCTGTCCTCCCAGTTGGTCCTAGTCACTACCACTGACTCCTGCCCATTCTGCAGAATCCTGCCTATTTCTAGTGGGTCTTTCCACTGTTGTTGATTCCTGTTTGTTATCCTGACACTACTGAACTGGACTGCAGATATTCTGATAGAGATTATAATCACCTCAAAGAACTAATTCTAGACAGGTCCACATCTCCTTGTCTGATTTACCATTTTTTATCCCCTACCTTTGGATGGTGGGTTCTAAGGGATGTCAAAGCATTTGAGAAGGCTTACTAAATGTAGGTTGTGAAAAATCAAAGTCTACAACTGTGGGTAAGTTTCAGCGACTCCTTAGACTTCTTAGGAAAATATGTATCAAAAATCAAGTATCACAGCAAAAATGGTTCAAATATCAGTGAACCAGAAATAAGAATGAATTCCTGGGAAATGAAGAGCAGATGAAATAAGACCGAGAGGAAGCATCAACCTAACACAGCTACAGAACGATTCTGAAAAGCATGTCATGCTATACCACAAACCCATATCTAGGACAACTGCTGGCTAATACCCCCAAGTGCCTGTCACACTGTACAAACATTCCTTAGAACTATGTTCTACTTTATCATTAAAATAACTATTAAGCATCTTGGAACTTGATTACTAAGAGAATAGGAAGAGAAGTGAATTCACTAATGGTATTTAGTGCCATTGGGTTGAGTAGAAGTAAATATATTTGATACAAGTATTAATAGAATGATGCAATGTTCAATGGTGATTTTTTTATACTGATGCACTTACAGATAATACAATGCCAAAAGAGATTCCAAATGTTTCAGAATAAACATCCCTTATTTCAAATGGAAATTTTATATAGTTAATATATTTGAGTATGTGTATTTGTATATGTACATTGAGCAGAATGGATATTTTCTAGGAAAGGGAAATATGAGGACTGTATACAGAACAGTAGCGATTCAAACATATGAGTAGAATTTGGTAGTGTTTCCCTTCAACAGGCATTTGATTGTATACAGCAGATTTTGCCAGGTTAATGATATGAAGAGAATTTGAACACAATGTATTAAATTAGGTACAGGGAGATAATTGGACAAATCATTGTTAATTCAGTAGGCTCTAGCTAATAAGCTAAAGTGCTTAACCTAGGAGCAACAACGTTAAGGAAGAATAGAGCATTCTTCAGAAAGTTCAGAATCTAGCTTCAATTTACCATAACCTTCACTTCCATTTTTTTTAAACTATAATAGAGTTTTTATTTTTTTAAATAAGATGAAATAAAATAATAAAGTGTACTTTACTGTAAAGAAAGTATTACATAGAAGGTAACCATAAAGTTTTTGGATTCTCCTGTTTCTTTGCCTCCATTAGCAAATCCTACCAGCATATGCCACCACTACCAACTCTATCTAGCATTCTCTTTTTCAATCTTTTATTTATTTATTATTTATTTATTTTAAATTTCAGATTTTGTTCCCCTCCTAACCTACCCTCCAACTGTTCCAAATCCCAAACCTCCTCCCTGGGCCTTCCATCTCCACAAGGATGTTCCCACCACCAGCCCCCACTCCATCAGACATCCAAATACTCTGGGGCCTCCAGTCTCATGAGGGTTAGGTACAACTTCTCTGACTAAACCCAGATCCAGCAGTCCTCTATTGTATATGTGTTTGGGCCTCATATCAGTTAGTATTTGCTGCGTGGTTGGAGGTCTAGTGTCTGAGAAATCTCAGGGGTCCAGGTTAATTGAGATTGTTGAGTCCTCCTGCAGAGTTAAGAGCAAGGACATCCTGAGTTTTGCAAGCAAATGGATAGAACTAGAAAATATCATTCTGAGTGAAGTAACTCAGACCCTAAAGGACATGCATGGTATGTATTCACTAATAAGTGGACATTAACAAAACAGAAAAAAAAGAAAAGAAAAGAAAAGAAAAAAACACTACAAAATACTCAAGATACAGTCCACAGAACTCAAAAAAGTCAAGCTGAAGGGCCCAAGTGAGGATGTCTCAGTCCCACTTGGGAGGGAGAAGAAAGCAACAACAAGAGGGGAGGGATGGAGGGACCTGGGGGGGGGAAAGGGGTGAGGGGGAGGGGAACATGATCTGGTATTGAGTGGGGGAAAATGACTGAAGTCCTGAGGGACAGCAGAAAGAGTGGAAAGAGGCAACCTCAGGAGGTAGGAGTTTGGGGGCATCCTCTAGAATGTACCAGAATGTGGGAGAATATCAATGCTCAAAGTGAGAGACCTTAGATGAAATGCATTACATTAGGAAGAGAGAACTTATAGAGTCTACCTCCAGCATAAAGACAGGTCATCAAGTAAGGGGTGGGGTTGCCATGTCACAGTCAAAACTCTGACCCATAATTGTTCCTTTTCAAAAGAACTACAGAGATGGAAATGGAAAGGAGCCTGAGGAAAAGAAGGTCAAGGGACAGGCCCAAAGTGGGATCCAGCTCAAGGAGAGTCCCCAAGACCTGATACTATTACTGAGGCTATGGAGGGCTCACAAAAAGGGACCTATCAGGACTGCCTTCTGAAAGACCCAACAAGCAGCTGAAAGAGCCAGATGCAGATATTTGCACCTAACCAATGGACAGAACCTACTGACTCCTGTGGCTGAATTAGGGGAAACCATCTTTCATATTAAGACGATATGGATTTTCTAGTTGCAAATCTCAGATTCATTCAGGAACACAGAGAATTTAAATAACAGTTGAATATTAAATATAAGAGCTCCCAGGAACTAAACCACCTACCAAAGAGTACAGATGGAGGGACCTATGGCTCCAGCTACATATGTAGCAGAAGATGACCATTTCAGACATCAATGAAAGGAGAAACCATGAGTGCTGTGAAGGCTCAATTCCCCAGAATTGGGGAATGCAAGTCAGGAAATGGGGGGGGGGGTAAACAGGAAGAGGGGGGTTGATAGGGGGCTTTGAGAGGGATGAAGTGAAAAGGGGATACCATTTGAAATATAAATAAAGCAAATATCTAATAAAAATTCTTAACAGATTTAAATGATGTTACTTCACATGAAAAAGAACAGAATGTGTAAGGGAATTACATTATTTCATTCTCAAAAGATGTTATAGTGATCTCACTATATACACTGGAGGAATTATGATTAAATTAATTTTTCCTAAACAATGTAAAATATAGAAATGGAAAACTGACAAAGTATGGATACTTTGATCCTTATTGGAAAGTGGATCAAAATACCCATGGCTCACAGCCAACCAATAGAATGAGCATAGAGTCCCCAATGGAGCAGCTATAGAAAGGACCCAAGGAGCTGAAGAGGTTTGCAGATCTGCTGGAGGAACAATAATATGTATCAACCAGTACCCCAGAGCTCCCAGGGACCCATGGCTCCAGCTACATATGTAGCAGAAGATGACAATTTCAGACATCAATCCCCTAAATAGGGGAATGCAAGTCAGGAAATTGGGGTGGAGGAGATGAACAGGGGGAGGGGGGATAGGATAGGGGGTTTTGGGAGGGGTAACTCGAAAGGGGGATACCATTTGAAATGTAAATGAAGCAGATATCTAATAAAAAATTCTTAACACAGAGATTGAAATGATGTGACTTCACATGAAAAAGAACAGGTATAAGGGAATTACATTATTAATGTCATTCTCAAAAGAAGATGAAGAACAGTCACAGAAGTTACAGTGATCACACTATATACACTGGAGGAATTAAGACTAGATTAATTTTTTTCCCTAAACAATGTAAAATATAAAAATCAAGAAGTAAGAATTACAGTGATAAAAATAACATGCAGAATTTTTCTAACATGGGACACAAACAAAAAATAATTGTAATTAATGAAATACAAAGAAAACTGAAGACCCAGAGGCTGCTTAGATAGAAACAATCTGAAAGATCCTTCCCCGAGGATAAGTTTTCATCATACCTTAAATTGCCCAGCAAGCTTACAAAGGAAAGAAACAACCAAGAGTCCTACTCAACTGTGATGCCGATAAACTGCAATAACCACTAGCAAGGCACAAAATCCAAAAGGTAATAACCAAGAGATATCTGGTCCTACTTAAGACCTGCTCAACCAGAAAGGTATCAGGTCTGGTATTAGATACCTAAGCACATACCCAGGGCTAATGATATCTTGGATATAGGAGCAGAAACATGTGCAACCACTTTAGTACACCATTACCATCTGTAACTACTATCTAAACTTTTTAATAGCCACAGTAAGTGTAGTCTCTTCATCAATGAGTAAAGACCACTTTAGAAAACCTCAACCAACCAAAATGCATAGTTATCAAGCCCAATTCCAATGGATTTATCCCATGCAACTCTTGTACTGTAGGTCAGGGATCATTGTGGAAGACAAAGCAGGTGAAAGAGCCAGTGTATCATAGCGTTGTTGATGAGATTGTGTCTCCTAGAAATGTCAGAGTATCCATGATGTCTCAATACGACTGCTTAGTAAGCTCAATGACAACAAAAAATAGGCATGTGTAAGTAAATGATGGAAAACCCTACAGGCCTCATCATTACACAAAGAACTACAGATAACTAAGGAATGCTGAGATCAGCAATAGGCTTCCTCAGAAAAGAGCACAATTAGTTGTGCTCAGAAAGTAAACCCTGAAAATACATATACAAACAACATTGTACAAACTGAGCATATTGTATTTTTGTATTTAAAAAGTGTGCATGTGTGTGCATAATTATAATTAATGAGAAAGAGACTATGAATTTTTAAAGAGTTCAGAGGGCAGAAGGTAAAAGAGGGTTTGGAAAGAGCAAAGGAAAGGGAGAAATAATGTAATTAGACTAGTAAATAAAAATAAGTAATAATAAAATATATTTTATTTATTTATTATAATACAGATGTTCAAGTTATAGAAAGCATCATAATAGATATGAGAAATATTATAAACTAAACAAGAAATTAGTCACAATTAAAAGTCAGTAAAGCAGAAATAATATTTATATCAGGAAAAATTGAGGAGCTTTAAAATAGCAAGCTATGCTTGTATAAACCTTTAAGAATTACCCAGAAAAAAATTCCACCATATACTTCATAGTAAAATAATAGAAAGCCTATGAGTGACAAAATATTACAGTCAGCTGTGCTTTTCTGAAAGGCAACAAAATGACTGAAAAGTTGAATTTCAGTGGTAAGAAAAGAGAAAAGGGACAAAGAATGTGGGAAATTATCAGGCACAGGACCGAAGAGAATAGCTGCCAATCAGACGGCTCCGTCTAACAAAGGCCAGTTGAGAATCTGAATCAAGGGAAAGGAACATTCAAGCTGCGCATAATTGTTCATACCTGTAATTCCAGCTCGGTGTGGAGAGGTGCATTCTGGGCCTCCCTGGGCTAGAGTGAGGATGAGGTCAGTCTGAGCCCATGCTGGGAGAAACACCAAGGAACTGCAAATTACCACAGATGTGGAATTTTATTTTTCATATGCAAGATAAGGCACAACAAATAAAACAAGAAATAAACTTTGAAAAAAAAGCTTGAATTTCAACTACAAGAGGAGACAAATTTGAAAGACTTTGTAGTAACATGCCTTGAGTTTACTTCTTTATTCCTGAGGCAGAGTACAAATGATCTTGTAGAAAATAAAGAAAGAACATGGAATTGAGTAAAATATTTTTAAAATTCATAGATAATTGTAAATATGACAATATTTAAAATCATCAAATTTTAAAGCATGTGTTCAATTGATCAGTCAAGAATGAGAAAGCTCCCTCACATGATTGCAGAATACTGACATTAGGAAAATTAGGAAATTAGGAAAAGCTTTAGGAACACCAAAACCTTAAGAACCGAGTACTCAATTGCATTATGAGAGAAATAGGCAAATGAGGTAACTTTGGACTATCCAACAAGATGAATCATAAAATACAAATAGATAACAATATAGAAATGTTGAAAAACACTTATTTAGAAATAAGAAAACCAGTGAAAAATTCAAAGCAGAGACTATTTAAATTCACAGCAAATGAGAAAAACAATTCATGTTTAATACATTTGTCCCTATATTTCAAGTTGGAATGATATAAAAATCACTGAAAAATAGGGTAAAATAAACAAATTTAAAAATTCTAATAAGTCATTTTATGTTAGGGTTTCATGAAAAATTAATAAACTGTATATGAGCCAAAATATACATACAAATGACCCACATTCCATAGTTTATGATAAAATATTCAGTGTTAAAATTAAGAAATCATTCTTGGTGGTCCTCACAAGACAACAAAAATATATACATTTAGTCACAATGGAAAATAAAATCTCATGATATAAAAAAAAAAACAATTTGAGAATTGGAATTTCCAGGTAAAGCATAATAAAATGAAATCTTAAAAAAACATGCTATTCACATGTTTAGATTAGGAAAGAAAGAGAATATATTCATGTATGTATGTATGTATGTATATAAAACACATGAATGTTAGAGAGAAACTTAGTAATATGGAAGCGCAAGAAGAGTCAAAGATATTAGCAGTCAATATCACTAAATCAGATTGTATATAATTATGAAAATAATATCCATCATTTTATACAGTGAACATATACTAACTTCTAGGGAACAAGTCCTGAGTGAATGCATAGACTTGACACCACTATAGCATGTCAATGATCAATGGTTCAATCCCATAGGAATGGCACACCCTTGCCCAGAGGAGGAATAGAGCATGACAAAGCTTTGTTCTGGTCTAAGTTCAAGTCTTGATAGTATGTTAAGAAGATATCCATGAGATTTCCTCCATAGTTACAGCCTGAAACCTGCTCCCTGCAGAGATTGCTCATACTAAGATTACCTAAACCTATTTCCTTGTTTAGCTTTATGCAAAAATCCTGCTTCTTTGTTTGACTCTGCATAGTAAACATAGTGAACTTGTAGGGTATTGTACTTTCCCCATCCAAATGACCAGACCATTCCACCCCAGCTACTGTGAAATTCCTGTTTTGTCCCTTCTTCATTTCCTTATCAAACCAAGTCAGGTTTCTGGGATCAAAACCATGAAAAGATGCAGCAATAATCTTCAGTCTAACAGAGTATTAATCCTACGTTTGAATGATTATTAAAATATTAACAAATTATTTAAGATAACAAGATTCTACTTTTCAAAATGATACAGAGAAAATTATTAAAGACTAATAACTTAAAGTTATTGTTTCTAATTAAAATATTTCCCAATTAGAGAAATTCAGGCAATAGAATGAAGACCAACTTAGGATTGCAATTTACTATAAATAATAATTTCATTCTTTATATGAGCATACAAATCTCCAACATATACATACACATATACAAATAAATACAAACACACATGCATGCACACACATAAACATGTACTTATATGCTTGCATATATATATATATATGTATATATATGCATATACTGATCTGTTTTAACAGGACAAAGAATGTTATTAAAATATCTTAAATGAAAATGGGCAGGGAAAGGAGCTGGAAGTCATCACACAATGCCAGCACTGGGTAATCTGGTAATTGATCTTCCTGAATTGAATATGTAAATATGTATATTAATACATATATATACATATATATATATATTCTCACATTTTCTTTACTATTCATCATCGATAGATACTAAGGCTGATTTTCTGAATTTCTCTTATAAATATAGCAGTTACAAACAAATATGTTTATGCATACCTGTGTGTGCTGTGTGCATGTGTTTATGCTTGTGTGTGTATGTCTTTGTGTGTGTGTGTGTCTGTGTGTGTGTGTGTGTGTGTGTGTGTGTGTGTGTGTGTTGTATTGACCTAAAATTCCTTGTAAGGTATACCCTAGAGTTTAGGACTATAATTTTCTTCCTCTCTCAAAACAAAAAACAAACAAACCCAAAGCAACACAAAAATTATGAAGTATATACAGTTTGTGTTGGCCAACTACTGTTGATCATGGAATGGGCTCAGAAGTGTTACTGGTATACCCAGCGTTATAGCATTAGAGAATACTGATTTTCCCCTTCTTACAGCAACTTTCAATTGAACATCGGTTCTCAGCAGGGGATGCTGCTTTTTGCCCACTTCCTCTATTTCATTCTTGGATTTTCTGTGGTTTGACCTTCATCTTGTGCACATCACTATGATCTCTGTGAAGTCATATGTGCTCCATCATGTCTGTTTGCTTGAAGTTGTTCACAACCTATGGTTCTTAGAGACTTTTCTGCAGAAATAATGATCATTCAGACATGGACAATAAGGAAATTCAATGTAGCTTTGTTCACATCTCCCTAATGGACAATAATGTCAAATACTTATTTTGTTTGCTTATTACTAAGTTGTACTGTGTATTTTAAAATTGTGTTTATTTCATTGGTTCATTTACTGATTTGGATTTCTGTATTTTTAAAAATAACTTTTATGAGTTCTTTATGTATTCTGTAAGTTAATCCACCATCAGATAAACAGTTAGCCAAATATTTTCTCACATGCTATGTGCTATTCAGTCTGTTTTCCCTCAGCTAAGCATAACCTATACTATTATATTCAGTTATGTTAATTAATTTTTGTCATCAAATTACACAAAGAAATATAATGAACTAATGACTTATTTTAGAATATTTATAAACTAATTTTTCTTTATAAAATTAAACTAATAAAACATAAATATATATTTAAAACAGTGCACAGTAATATTTGCTGTAAAATAAAAAGCTCAAGAAACAGATACAGAGATACATATTATTGTACTCACAGCAATCCCATCTTTTTAAAAACATGGATGTCAGAATATACACCCAAAGGACATGCAAGGTTAAAAACTGTGCCCTGATAAAATATTATGACACATCGATACTCCAATGATGTCATTGAAGTCTTTGGGCTGGAAACCTATGGGGCGTGCTCGTAAGTGTGAATTGTTTCCCCATGAAAAACTCTGTTGGTAAAAATTAGTTTTAATTTGGGAATGGTTATCAATAGGACAATGCTTCTGGGTTAGACACAAGGCCTTTTGTCCTCTCAGCTCTGGGACCACATCTGGACCAGAATGGTTCAGGCCCTGTGAATACTGTTATAGCCTCTGAGTTTATATGTGTATCAGTCCTGTTTGTGTAGAAGAATTCATTTCCTTGATGTCTTCCAAGTCCACTGGATCATATAGTGTTTCTTCTATCTCCTCATCTGTAGGTTTCCTGAATCCAGAGAAAATGGATTTAATGAATACATCTGATTTAGGACTGAGGCTTCCAAGGCTTTCAGTCTCTCCACAATGTTCCTCTGTGGGTCTTAATATTTGTTCCCATTTAGTGAAGGAGAAAGCTTTTCTGGTGATGCCTGAACAAGATACAGATCAATGAGTGTATTATCAGAATATCATTAAGGATCAATTTATTGCTACATTGCTGCAGAACAGTAATATTGGGTTTGCTCACAGGTCCCTGGCCTGTATAGTTCCAGGGTCTTAGCCAGCTGAGCTCTGTCAGCCTTGGTGACTTCTACCTCATGGAGGAAGCCTAAAATCCAGTCAGAGAGGAGTTAGTTACTTTGTCTCACAATCACAACAGCACACCATGCAGGTAAGTTATCATTATAGCTCCAAGAGCTTGTAGCTGAGTTAGTGTTTTTATCTTTTTTCTCCTCTAGCACACAGAGTATATTCTTTTTTTTCTGATTTCATGTCTTTATTTTTTTAATTTTTTTCCTTTATTGATATATTTTTTATTTACATTTCAAATGATTTCCCCTTTTCTGGGTCCCCACTCCCCACTCTTCCCTCCCCCTGTTCTTCCATCTACCCCTTCCCACTTCCCTGTTCTGGAATTCCCCTATACTGTTGCACTGAGTCTTTCCAGAGCCAGGGCCCACTCCTCCATTCTTTATGGACCTCATTTAATATGTGGATTATGTCTTGGGTATTCCAAGTTTCTAGGCTAATATCCACTTATCAGTGAGTGCATACCATGATTGATCTTTTGAGACTGGGTTACCTCACTTAGTATGATGTTCTCCAGCTCCATCCATTTGTCTAAGAATTTCATGAATTCATTGTTTCTAATGGCTGAATAGTACTCCATTGTGTAAATATACCACATTTTTTGTATCCATTCCTCCGTTGAGAGACACCTGGGTTCTTTCCAGCTTCTGGCTACTACAAATAGTTGTACCCTGAACATTAGCCAATAGTAGTGAAGTTTCCATTTAAGTGCTAGCTCAACATCTCCATGTTTAATGAATTGGGTAGGCGTTGTCTTCAGCAATAGGGCCTTACCATCAGTTTGTGAAGAGCAAACAACAGCTTGGATTGTTTGGGGGACTTTCATGGGGCTTCTTTGGCCAACAACTTGATTTATTGTAATCCATTCCCTGTACTGAAACTGTAACATGGTGATGATAAGTATCCAGTTGCAGTTTGGTTTCCCTCATTATGTGGCAATTTTAATATATTTTTTCATACAAATATATAGTTTCAGAAGTGTCTGTTATATTATGTTTTCATAAGACCCTCAATAGCCCTTAGTTTTGCAGTGAGAGGGCAAATAATTGAGAGTAATTGCATTGTTTATTTTATACCTAACTGCTGGTCTTTGAGCCTGGTATGGCTAGAAGCTTTCGAGAGCTATCAAGAGCTAGTTCTCTGCATTTTAAATGTCTCTTCAAAATAAGTTCTTACTTTGTTATTTATTTGCAATCTTTTCTCTCCCTAACACATCTGACTTTGATTAACTGCCAGCTTTTTCACTACCTGGACTTGAACGACAGTGAATGCTTCAAATACTCTTTTCATATGCCAGACCTCTTCAGGAAGCAAGGCTGGATTCTCTGTTGATTCAAATAAACATGTTTTCTATGCACATGCCATTTTCAGTCATTGAAATTCATGACAAGTGATGAATAAATACTACCTAAATGTAAAATGTGTGCATTTGTCCAATGTATACAAAATTCTTCAAGCTCTAATACTGCTATGGTTCCTGAACATGCTTACGTACAAATGAAGCATACTCAGTCAATCTCAGAGAACTGTTTATTCAACCTCAAAAGCTTGACTGAAACCAATAAAAGGAAGGTAATTTATAATAAATGGCGAATCCCCATTCTGACACTTCTATTCATTCCATCGTATTAGTCTTTCCTTTTTCATTTTACTTTTTAAAGTTGAGTTCCATAAAGGTTTGCACATTTTAAAACCCTCCACAGACAATAACTTTAAAATAGCCATAGTATAATACACACTAAGGGAATTTTAAGATGTTTCCTATAGTGTAGGATAGTCAGACAGGAGGAGATTAACATTTAATGTGACAGATTTGAATCTGTTTGCTATGAAATTGTGTTTTAAGCAGAGTTTTTGTTTCAGTGCATTTTGTTAGAAAAAATCTCCCTAGTATAACAAAAAGCAAAAAGTAATGGAGATTAATATATGTCATTTTTAGCAACATTGTGCATTTCTTAGAACATTGTGACTATCACAAGGTGTTTCATCAGAAATGCTTAAAGAAAAAATACAGCCGGGTGGTGGTGTCACACGCCTGTAATCCCAGCACTCTGGGAGGCAGAGGCAGGTGGATTTCTGAGTTCGTGGCCAGCCTGGTCTACAGAGTGAGCTCCAGGACAGCCAGGGCTATACAGAGAAACCCTGTCTCGATAAAAACAAATCCAAAAACAAAAAAGAAAAAGAAAAAAGAAAAAATACATTTTCAAAGATAAGAAATTATATTCCAAGTATTAATTTGAACATAATTTATGAAAGATTAAACAAAGAAATATGAACAAGAATCTCACATTTCATATTTATATCTTCCTCTTTCTCTCCTTTGAGTTTCATTGGCCAATGCTAAATTTCAATAAATCTATGAGATCTTAAGGAATTTACCTGAAAACAGCCAGGTAATATATTTAATTTCTAACTGTTCATTGATTGCATCTGATCATCAAAAATTTGAGACACTACCAAAAAGTACTCTGTTTCCTCACCCCACCATCTCCTCTCTATTACAATCTGAGGTAAATCTTCTTCTCTTTATAGGTCCTTATGTCTAAAACCACCATCCCATGGTTCTTGATGTACATTTAGATCAATATACTGTGTATAAACTGTAAAACTATAAATAAAGAGTGTCCGAGCACATTTGCTTCCTGGTGTGTTTGTTTTCATATAGCCATTGTTTTCTTTATGAAAAAATAAGCTACTAACATGACTCTTGAAGTTCAAGAACGAAGTACAGGCAACACAGTGCTCAAGACTACCAATCAAAAGCAATAAGGGAAACTATACGCAATTACTTTTTCAACTAATTCCTAATCCCCATTTTGAGAATCTCAGATATAGCCAACATGATCTGAACATGCTTATAAGAACACTAGCTTGAGTTGATTTTATAACCTGCCACTTTGCTGAAGTTGTTTATCAGCTGTAGGAGTTCTCTAGTGGAGTTTTTGGGGTCACTTAGGTAGACTATCATATCATCTGCAAATAATGATAGTTTGACTTCTTCCTTTCCAATTTGCATCCCTTCAACCTCCTTATGTTGTCTAATTGGCTAAGATTAAAAACTCAGGAGACAGCAGATGTTGGCGAGGATGTGGAGAAAGAGGAACACTCCTCCACTGCTGGTGGGGTTGCAAATTAGTACAAACACTCTGGAAATCAGTCTGGCGGTTCCTCAGAAAACTGGGCATGTCACTTCCGAAAGATCCTGCTATACCACTCCTGGGCATATACCCAGAGGATTCCCCAGCATGTAATAAGGATACATGTTCCACTATGTTCATAGCAGCCCTATTTATAATAGCCAGAAGCTGGAAAGAACACAGGTATCCCTCAACAGAAGAATGGACACAAAAAAATGTGGTATATCTACACAATGGAGTACTATTCAGCCATTAGAAACAATGAATTCGTGAAATTCTTAGGCAAATGGATAGAGCTGGAGAACATCATACTAAGTGAGGTAACCCAGTCTCAAAAGATCAATCATGGTATGCACTCACTAATAAGTGGATATTAGCTTGGAAAACTGGAATATGCAAAACCTAATCCACACTTCAAATGAGGTACAAGAAGAACGGAGGAGTGGCCCCTAGTTCTGGAAAGACCCAGTGTAGCAGTATAAGACAAAACCAGAACAGGGAAGTGGGAAGAGATAGGTGGGAGAACAGAGGGAGGGAAGGGGGCTTATGTGACTTTCGGGGAGTGGGGAACCAGAAAAGGGGAAATCATTTGAAATATAGATAAAAAATATATCAAATAAAATTTTAAAAAAAAGAACACTAGCTTTCTATATACTCCATTGTTTACTTCAAACCATTTAAAAAATTTTTTAAATGTCTTAAGTGTTAGTTTTTGTATATTGATAAAAGTTGATTTTGTTTAATTCTATTTTGAAAATTATGCTCAAGTCTACTGTGAACATCTATAAACTATTTCACCTGATTGTTTTTAACCACAGGGAACAACGGATGAATACTCAAACTTTTTATTTCTTACTAAGATTTCTTCTTTTTTCAGGTTGTAAGTAAGTCTCTTCATATATGCTAATTGCTTTCAGATCCATTAACATACAAGAAACTGAACAGTGAGGAAAACATTTCCAGTTGAGATATAATGTCTATAAAATTGATAATTATGCAATGCACCTCACATATACTTCATAATATAGAATAGTATTTCTAGTGATTTATAATTAACATACTTCATTGTATTGCAAATGACTACGGGAATATCTCAATGAATAAAGAGTCCATTGTACCATCCACTTAAATGCTATGATATAGGCAGAGAATAATAACTGAATATAAGTGTATGCTTATGAGCTAGCTAAATAAATCAAGAAAGCAAGTTTTAAGATTAGATTGGAAATGGGAGAGGACGTGGCTTGACATGATACTTAAAAAAACATCAAAAGCATGAATTGATTAGACATTAGATTGATGACAATTTATCATTAGTTGCTCATGTCAATTTTTATACAATAATAATGAAAACTACAATGAATAGGAGTATAAGAAAGAGGAGGAGGGACAGGAAGAGATGGAGAAAAATAAGAAATTATAAATGGGTTCTTATGGTAACCCATGAAACATGAAATAATGACACAACTTGTATGTATTCATACTCGTAAACTAGCTCTATCTTTCACAGTTCCCACAGAGTAAGGAATTTCTCTAAAAGAAATTATAATATTACAATGGAAAATGGAGTTTTAATGCATATATAATGTAGCTTAACATAAAGCATACCATCTGGCACTTGCATTTTATTTGGCAATGATCTATAATGATGTATTGTTACAGATTTTTTTTTGTTAATTACTAAGTAGCAAAAGTGATTCTACTCTGAGATTTAACAAAACAAAATAAAACACTTACAGTTATAGAAAAAGTGTTCCTTAAGAAATGAAAACTGACTATAGAATTTATGTCTGCTTCCAACAGTGTTACCACTCTGCTCTTATGCTAACTTTTAAATGGAGTAAAAAGAAAATATTTATTGCTTGTATTACTATTTTTCAATTTGTATATAAGGGTATCTCTATACAGTAAAGATACAAAATTGAATATTTAAAAATATATACCAAGTAGATAATTCATGTAATTTTGAATGGTTCATGTCTTGTGAGAAAACATGAAAACGTTGAATGGCATTTGAAATGTTGATTTTTCTCCTAAGTTATTCAAAATTAAAACATAAAAAGAAAATTATAAAATATGAGTAACTCAGAAGTGGATGATACATTATATTAAAACAGATACCCCAAAGCATACTCTTAGGAAGATATTTACATAATTTATTAAAAAATAAAAATATGGTCTTGACCAATTAAATTCAAACTCTCTGAGTGTTTGAATTTTCAGAAATATATATTTTTCATATAAATCTGGACTTCTGAAGAAACATTCATGAGAACACAGCTGAACATTTCTCTTACTTTAAAATACATCAGTGACACTGATGGGCATCCTGTCTGCCAGAAGTTGTCACTTGAACGATCAAGCCAAAGTAATTTTGTTGACATCAACGTTTAAGTTTGAAGGAGTGAGCCAGAAATCATAAAATAATACTGAGAAATGGTGGCAAGGCTTCAAAGCTTGTAAATCTAATCAAGTTAGTTTTGATATCAAGTCTATAAGGAATTGCAATAGCCTATGGGAAGCAATTAAAATAATGGCATTCTTAAATATAGATCTGAGAAATGATTGCATTTTTATAATACAGCAAGTAAAATGGAAATTCTTATAGATTATCAGGTTCTCCGCTTGTCCAGAGATTATGTGAATATAATTTATTCTACTTTATTTGTAGACTTATAGATGCTACTTGTTGTATTGTTGTATTCATTCATTCATTCTATCAATTTGTCTCCTATATCTCGGTCATTGAAATAAGTATGCACAACTTGTTATACAGATACTCATAAGAAAACACTGTCCATTCTCTCTGGGAAATAGGTATGGCACTGTGGTTAATAGAAAATAAGATATCTACAGAAAATTACTAAACAAATCATTTGATTCACACTCAGAATACATATTTCTACATGAGCTAATATAACACTTAACATGATTCTATAATATTAAATCAATTAAAATGAAATGTACCAACTTTTTAACAAACAATATTATCAATATTGCCTGTTTTTCATAATCACAGTATCAGCTATTTATATTGGCATATGATTCAATGACAAAACCCCAATATTTTACGTGTATTATGTGACATAATATAGGGATATTTACTCTTCACTAAAAAATAACAATACCACTTCCATTACAATGTAATGTGACTGCGATATTTAGGTTCTGAGCTATAAATCAAAGCAGAAAATTGTATTTGCTCTCCAATTAACATTATTCTTTTCATGCCTGTTTATTCCAGCCTTCTGTGGTCTAAGAAACTGTGATAACAGGAAGAGACACTGTGGACCAGAGGGAAGAGCACATGTTGAACTTGGCAGGGCCATTTCATCAACAGCTGGACACTCTAGCAGTCGACAGGCACACAAATTATGATTTATCTAAGCTACTGAACTTGTTATTAAAATAATGTGTTACATTACAAAAACTAAAACAAAGAGAACAACTTGAAACACAAATATTTTGGCATTTTAATACACAGTGACAGTTCAAATTTCATGTGACAGTTTTAGTTCTTTAGTTAACTGTAGATAAATTCATTTTAGATAACTTCAGAAGAAATGTGGAATAGTCAAAATTCCAATGCTAGTTCTCAATAGAAAAACTCTTAAGCTAGTCAATTCTGACCAGATTGTAAACATTACCAATAAAAACACAAATACAAGATAACATTTAGAGTATAAAGTAATTTGTTTATTAAACTTTTATAAATATAGCTGGCTGGAAAACATTCCATACTGAACTGTTTCTTTATTTACATGAACTAGTTATTTATAATGAACGCTTACAGTTTATTTTATAATGAGTTATTCTGTATATTTAACATATTTTAGTATATCCCAATGATTAAAGCAAAATAGAACCCTGGGAAACCACACCAATCAAGGCGCATATATGTATGATGTACAAGAACCTGCTCACAGGAGAGTTCTATCCGCTCTAAGAAAGAACGTTATTTGCTCTTCGTAATAATTCTTTAGTTTGTTTGATTTGAAATGGTGTCTATGATGTAGATCAGGTTGGTCTGTAACTCCCGAAGCAGCCATGCATGACTTTGAACTACTTTTACTTGTTCCTTCTCCCACGTGCTGAAATTACAGATATCCATCATATGGCTTTCTCACATTAATCTTTAAAACAAGTTCAAACACTGACATGTTTCCTGCTGGAATGTGTTCCTAAAGCAAGTTCTGGAGTCATGAAGATAAAAAGTAATGTTAGCAATAGTCTCAGGAGTAGAAAAATCTCTAAGGGTTTCAATGGCATATATTCATTAACATTTTAATATTTATTAACACTACCAAATTCTTGTACTTTTCTTGCTTTTTCAATAGACATTTTTATCTTGTCAGGCCTTTACTTATGCTTGTTTCCAAACTGTTCATTACCAAGGAAAACCAAATGTAGGGCTAGAAAAATGGCTATTTATTTAATTTATTTATGTATTTATTTATTTAAAAATGTTGAGAGCATGCATTTCTCTTCCTGAAGACCCTAGTTTGGTTCCCAGCATCCATGATAATCTGTTGTAACCCTAGCATGAGGTCGTCCAATTTGTCAGCCTCTGCAGACACCCTGCATGCATGTGTATGTGCCCCACATATGTGCTTAAAATTAAAAGTAAGTAAAAAAATCATCAAACTATGAACTTTATTTTTTTTCCTCTAATTTGTTTCCTACTTCAGAAGTAAAGTTTAGAGAACAAAACTCAGTGGAAAATGTCACAATTCAGTCCTTAGCTGCTTAAGTAGCTTTTAGAAGAGAGGACAGAATTTTGTGGGCTGAATTACATTATTTCTTTTTTATTTCAATTTTGAATCATGAGTTTTCATGAAAGAATGTTTAATTATTTCTTACTTGGGCAGCATTAAAAAACTGCTACCTTTTAGAGCAATTATGAATAAAGACAGTAATTGGTCATATACCTCAGTGGTAAAGGGCTTTCCTAGCATGCACTATGCAGTGTATTCAATCCCCTGAGGCAAAAGGGAAAAAACTTATTTTAAAAAGAGAATAGCTTTTCTCCTGTAACAAAATACAATTTTGTACTATATATTTTATATATCTATTTGTAAATGTATATGCAATTGTGGAAATGAGCATCTCACAGTACAACATGAAGCTCAGTAGGCAAGACCCAGGTCCTCTTGTTTTTCACTGAGCTTTGAAAAGTCTTCTTTTACTGCTTCACCTGTATCTACTTTTTATTTCATCATAGTATAGGTGAGATTATAGCACTGTGCTACAGTGTCCAGTCAGAAATTCAGACTTGAACAGAAAATACTCTTACCCACTGTCTTAGTCAGGGTTTCTATTCCTGCACAAACATCATGACCAAGAAGCATGGGGGAGGAAGTTGGGGAGGAAAGGGTTTATTTTTTTTTTAATGATTTTTTTTATTCGATATATTTTTTATTTACATTTCAAATGATTTCCCCTTTTCTAGCCCCCCACTCCCCGAAAGTCCCATAAGCCCCCTTTTCTCCCCCTGTCCTCCCACCCACCCCTTCCCACTTCCCCGTTCTGGTTTTGCTGAATACTGCTTCACTGAGTCTTTTTAGAACAAGGGGCCACTCTTCATTTCTTCTTGTACCTCATTTGATGTGTACATTATGTTTTGGGTATTCCAGGTTTCTAGGTTAGTATCCACTTATTAGTGAGTGCATACCATGATTCACCTTTTGAGTCTGGGTTACCTCACTTAGTATGATGTTCTCTAGCTCCATCCATTTGCCTAAGAATTTCATGAATTCATTGTTTCTAATGGCTGAATAGTACTCCATTGTGTAGATATACCACATTTTTTGCATCCACTCGTCTGTTGAGGGATACCTGGGTTCTTTCCAGCATCTGGCAATTATAAATAGGGCTGCTATGAACATAGTAGAGCATGCATCCTTATTACATGGTGGGGAATCCTCTGGGTATATGCCCAGGAGTGGTATAGCAGGATCTTCTGGAAGTGAGGTGCCCAGTTTTCGAAGGAACTGCCAGACTGATTTCCAGAGTGGTTGTACCAATTTGCAACCCCACCAGCAGTGGAGGAGTGTTCCTCTTTCTCCACATCCTCGCCAACACCTGCTGTCTCCTGAATTTTTAATCTTTGCCATTCTGACTGGTGTAAGGTGAAATCTCAGGGTTGTTTTGATTTGCATTTCCCTAATGGCTAATGAAGTTGAGCATTTTTTAAGATGCTTCTCCGCCATCCGAAGTTCTTCAGGTGAGAATTCCCTGTTTAACTCTGTACCCCATTTTTTAATAGGGTTGTTTGGTTTTCTGGAGTCTAACTTCTTAAGTTCTTTATATATATTGGATATTAGCCCTCTATCTGATGTAGGATTGGTGAAGATCTTTTCCCAATTTGTTGGTTGCCGATTTGTCCTTTTGATGGTGTCCTTTGCCGTGACAGATACCAAATACCAAAATTAAATCAGGACCAAATAGATCATCTAAACAGTCCCATAACGCCTAAAGAAATAGAAGGAGTCATAGAAAGTCTTCCAACCAAAAAAAAGCACAGGACCAGATGGTTTCAATGCAGAATTCTATCAGACCTTCAAAGAAGAGTTAACACTAATACTCTCCTAACTATTCCACAAAATAGAAACAGAAGGAACACTACCCAATTCCTTCTACGAAGCCACAATTACGCTGATACCAAAGCCACACAAAGATCCAACAAAGAAAGAGAACTTCAGACCAATTTCCCTTATAAACATCGATGCAAAAATACTCAATAAAATTCTTGCCGACCGAATCCAAGAACACATCAAAACGATCATCCACCATGATCAAGTAGGCTTTATCCCGGGAATGCAGGGTTGGTTTAATATACGGAAATCCATTAATGCAATCCACTACATAAACAAACTCAAAGAAAAAAACCACATGGTCATTTCATTGGATGCTGAAAAAGCATTTGACAAAATTCAGCATCCTTTCATGCTTAAAGTCTTGGAAAGAACGGGAATTCAAGGCCCATACCTAAACATAGTAAAAGCAATATACAGCAAACCGGTAGCCAGCATCAAACTAAATGGAGAGAAACTTGAAGCAATCCCACTAAAATCAGGGACTAGACAGGGCTGCCCCTTCTCTCCTTATCTTTTCAATATTGTACTTGAGGTACTAGCTCGGGCAATTCAACAACATAAGGAGGTCAAAGGGATACAAATTGGAATGGAAGAAGTCAAACTATCATTATTTGCAGATGACATGATAGTCTACCTAAGTGACCCAATAAACTCCACTAGAGAACTCCTACAGCTGATAAACAACTTCAGCAAAGTGCCAGGTTATAAAATCAACTCAAGCAAATCAGTGGCCTTCCTATACTCAAAGGATAAGCAGGCTGAGAAAGAAATTAGGGAAATGACCCCCTTCACAATAGCCACAAACAGTATAAAGTATCTTGGGGTGACTCTTACCAAACATGTGAAAGATCTTTACGACAAGAACTTCAAGACTCTGAAGAAGGAAATGGAAGAAGACCTCAAAAAATGGGAAAACCTCCCATGCTCATGGATCGCCAGAATCAATATAGTTAAAATGGCCATTTTGCCAAAAGCAATATACAGATTCAATGCAATACCCATCAGAATCCCAACTCAATTCTTCACAGAGATAGAAAAAGCAATTAACAAATTCATCTGGAATAACAAAAAACCCAGGATAGCTAAAACTATTCTCAGCAACAAAAGAAATTCTGGGGGAATCAGTATCCCTGACCTCAAGCAATACTACAGAGCAATAGTGTTAAAAACTGCATGGTATTGGTACAGTGACAGGCAGGCAGATCAATGGAACAGGATTGAAGATCCAGAAATGAACCCCGCACACCTATGGCCACTTGATCCTCGACAAAGGGGCTGAAAACATCCAATGGAAAAAAGATAGCCTTTTCAACAAATGGTGCTGGTTCAACTGGAGGTCAGGATGCAGAGGAATGCGAATTGATCCATCTTTATCGCCTTGTACTAAGCTCAAATCCAAATGGATCAAGGACCTCCACATAAAGCCAGACACTCTGAAGCTAATAGAAAAGAAACTGGGGAAGACCCTTGAGAACATTGGTACAGGGAGAAAATTTCTGAACAGAACACCAATAGCGTATGCTCTAAGATCAAGAATTGACAAATGGGACCTCATAAAATTACAAAAGTTTCTGTACGGAAAGGGTTTATTGAGCTGACACTTCCATGTTGCAGTTCATCACTAAAGGAAGTCAGGACTGGAACTCAAGCAGGTCAGGAAGCAGGAGCTGATGCAGAGGCCATGGAGGGATGTCTCTTACTGGCTTGCTTCCCCTGGCTTGCTTAGCTTGCTCTCTTATAAAACCCAAGAATACCAGCCCAGGAATGGTACGACCCACAAGGCGCCCTCCCCCTTGATCACTAATTGAGAAAATACCCCACAGTTGGATCTCATGGAGGCACTTCCCCAACTGAAACTCCTTTCTCTGTGATAACTCCAGTCTGTGTCAAGTTGACACACAAAACTAGCCAGTACAATTGATCCCTTGTCAACTTGACCCACAAACACATTACTATTAAGCCTCAACCCTTACTTTCTTATTCATCCCCAAGATCTAAATTACTTGAAAAGTCCCACAGTCTTTACATATTAAAAGTTCAATCACCTTAAAATGCCCAATATCTTTAAAATTCAAAATCTATTAAACATTCAAATTCTTTTAAAAATTCAGTCTTTTTACTGTGGGCTCCACTAAAATACTTTCTTCCTTCAAGAGGGAAACATATCAGGGCACAGTCACAACCAAAATCAAAACACAAACTCCAATGGTTCATTGTCTGGGATCCAACTCACAATCTTCAGGGCTCCTCCAAGGGCTTGGGTCACTTCTCCACCTCTGCCCTTTGTAGCACACAGCTTGTCTTCTAGGCTCCAGCTGCCTGTACTCCACTGCTGCTGCTGTTCTTGGTGGTCATCTCATGGCACTGGCAACTCCAAAACACTGCTGACTTCTACTGTAATTAGGCTTCACCAATAGCCTCTCATAGGCTCTCATCAGGGTGACAAGCCTCTGCTCCTATGCATGACCCCTTCAAGTCCTGGGCCATCAATTGCAACTGAGGCTGCACCTTCACCAGTGGCCTTCCATGTCCTCTCACTGTGCCAAGAGCCTCAACTGCAGTTCATGACCTCTTCATTCCTTCAAAGCCAGTACCATCTGGGTGACTCTTACACAGTACCAAGTCCAGCCACAGCACAAAATACAACTGTGGCTATCTCTAGAACACACTTTCTGTGCTCTCAGAAAACACTTCCACGAAGATTTCATCTCAGTGATGCTGGTCTCTTCTTAATCGCCGCTAATTTCTTAGCTCCAGCTAACCAGCATCAATAGTCTGAGTAACACAAAGGTTTGCTTTAGTGGTTCTGGTATCTTGTTATTCACAGCTAATTCTTTAGCCCCAGCTAACCAAACTCACAGAATATTCACAATCAAAACATGGCCACTGTAAGAGTCTTTAATCTTCCCTCTGAAATTTCACAAGCCAGGCCTCCATCTTTTGCACTGTTCTTAACATTGTCTTCCAAGCTCCTACAGAACTTTCCACCGAGCTCTTAATATTCTAATGGCTTTTCTAGCTCAAAGTTCCAAAGTCCTTCCACAGTCCTCCCCAAAACATGGTCAGGTTGTCACAGGAATACCCCACTCCTGGTACCAATTTGTCTTAGTCAGGGTTTCTATTCCTGCACAAACATCATGACCAAGAAGAAAGTTGGGGAGGAAAGGGTTTATTGAGCTTACATTTCCACATTGCAGTTCATCACTAAAGGAAGTCAGGACTGGAACTCAAGCAGGTCAGGAAGCAGGAGCTGATGCAGAGGCCATAGAGGGATGTTTCTTACTGGCCTGCTTTCTTATAGAACCCAAGAATACCAGCCCAGGGCGCCAGCACACAAGGCGCTCTCCCCACTTGATCACTAATTGAGAAAATGCCCCACAGTTGGATCTCATGGAGGCACTTCCCCAACTGAAACTCCTTTCTCTGATAACTCCAGCCTGTGTCAAGTTGACACACAAAACTAGCCAGTACACCCACTGACCCAACAAACAAAGCTCTTGTTACTTATTAAATTTTTACTAAGGAAAAGATTGATGATGATCTTGACAGACATCTGCAGAGAATGGACTCAGTCATACAGAAGAAATCATAGAATCATTACTGATTCAACCTAACATGATGAATCCCAACATGACGTCATTTTAAAGTTGGCAGTCGAACCTTTGACCATTGGGTGTGTGTCCTTAGAAACTTCATCTTTGTTTTTTCTCTGTTTCTCCTTGGTTCCTATTGATCATAGACTGAACTATTCACTTGCCCCAGTCTCTGCATCATAATGGGTTAGCCTTCTAAAAGGAATGTGATAGCATCTAAATTTCCCTTGGACTTTTCTCTTTAGTATTTTGAATATAGGTATGAGAATGTCAGTACAGTAAATTGGCATGCTAAGTGAAAGAGTAGAGAATGGGTTTCTGAATCTTTAGGTATCTTAGGAGTCTGAAAATTGATCCAATCTTAAAAATACATTTTTTCCCTTGTATGTTTACTATCCATCATCCCATTGCAAGGAGTGTCTTCTGCATTCTGTTAACTCCCTTCATTGGGTTCTTCTCATCTCCAATTTTCCATCATTAAAAATGCTCTTAGATCACGTAGATATAAACCTCATAGTTTCTCCCCTAAAAATCTGTTTTCGCTTACTGAAGGAACATCTAAATTCTGCTCACTGTCATGTAGTAACAGTCCAATGCTTGGCCTAGCTCTCCCATCTCCCATGAGACACCTTAAGGGGTTTGTTGGTGTTCTTTGGTAGTTTTGCTTGCATGCTTATTATTTTTATTTGGCTACGCTGTTTGACATTTTAATGTTTTCTTCTAATTATGATGACTGTGGATTTTATATAATTGCTTTTGTTCCTTTCCTACATAATTTGTGTGATTGAATGGGAAGGTAGATTATATAGTTTAAATCCATTGTTGCTACCAGCTACCAGAAATTCATTTCAATTTTCCAGTTGTGGCTATGCAGGAAAACTGGGAGATAAATTTAATTTCTCTTCTCTGTTTTATTATTTCTCAAATAATGTATTCTGTTTAAGTAAGCTCCCAGAGTGAAGTAGATGGATTACTCTGACATCGACAGAGAAATTTTTTTTGGTTCTATTTTAGAACTTTTGGCAGAAAAAAAAGAGAAGAAGCAAAGAAAATATAAATATTTACTATTTACGTCTTATTAAATACATAACATTTAAAAATGAATGTGGACAAACATTGTGTTGAAATGTATTTAATATATGTTAATATTACTCTACTCTTAACAATTTCAAATACAATATTTGCTAAAGGGCAGAAAAAATTGTATTACTCCTTATATTACATATTAAGTTGTTTATAACTGATAACTATTATGTATTATCTCAGTGCCATGTATGAAATTGGCATGTGAGTGAATGTACTTTACACTTGCTTTATAAAACACATTGGTAAAAAGAAGGTTATAAATTGAAGCTGGGCATTTTGTTTCTGAGAAGAGATCAAGGAAGCCTAGCTCCAGAAATATGAGGAAAGGAATCCTACTTCTGTGCCAATAAAGTGGTTATTCAAAAGGGTAGCATGCCAAACATTATGGATTTTAGTAGAAGGGAACAATAAAAATGCTTATGACCTGCAATCAGGAATACCATGAAAATATTGATCTCAGTTCCAGTGTCCCAAACTCCTATCCCAGTCTGATACTGTTTCTTCTTATTTCAGACCTCTGACCTGAAACAGAAATAGAACAGTGGTCCATTGCCATCCATGCAGTCAGGTCCATAGGGAAAAGTGGATCTGTGCTACAAATGAGAGAGATTTAGCACATCACACACTGTCACCATTACAGAGATTCCTGTTGTGAATACCCTAACACCACTATCTAACTGCCCTAGTCAGAATCAAACTTTGCAATAAAGAGAGCATCAGATTTCCCTGTGTTTTTTCAATGGATATTGCCATCAGATTTACTTTATGTCTTCATTCTCTTCTGTTTTGCCCAATCTCTATCAAATAAACTGTTAAGTTTCTGACTGAAGTCAGCAGACTTATTTCAAACTAATAGGGCTGTGATAGGCACTACATGGTTATAAATTGAAAGTGAAACTTTATGCACTAACAATATGCCAAAAAGTTTAAAATTCTCCTGTTCTACTTTCAATAAACTAACTTCAAAGGCATAAATATATTTGAATTTTATTTTGTTACTCTAGTATATTCCAAAACTTTTGTTCTACTTTCTAACTTTTACATTGAAAATAGAGGAAGAAGACATTTTAATATACACAGCATCAATACACATTTTGTTCAATCTATATTACATGAATTTAGTTATTTAGAATAATTTATAATTAACATATAATAAAAAATGTCGTTCAAAACATCAGGAAACATCAGGATGCTATGGTGCAATGCATTTAACCCCAGCACTCTGAAGGCAGAGGCAGACTGATCTCTCTTGAGTTCCAGGGAGCCTGGCCTACGAGACAAGTTTCAGGACAGTCAATGCCTGCCCCCCACTCCCCAAAATTCTGGAAATCAGGGCAGGTCAGGGAGACACTATTATAACATGGTATGAGGTATTAGACTTTTTCTAGTGTGTTGCCTGTCCTAAGAGCTAATAGCTATGTACGTGTTCCAATTTCTACTTTTGAAGGATTTTGATTGTGTTTTGGTAGTGATAGTTTTTTTCTGCCAGTTGCATATATCAAATTTGTCTGGGGTAGGCACTGGAAATGCTTTGTGATCCTATAACATTTAGAGTTTATACATAGGTATTCACATGTAAAAAGCACAACTGCCTCTCACAAATGTGCAAATTCAGGAGTTAAGGATTAAAGGTGTGGTGATTTAAATGAAAACGGCAGATAAAGTCTACCTACAGAAAAAAAATATGAAAGTTACTTGCAAAAATCTAGAGTATTCATAATATATACCTTCGTTATTATATTTTTATAATATAAAGAATAAAGGCAGAGTCAGGCAGTGGTCGTACACGCCTTTAATCACAACACTTGGGAGGCAGAGGCAGGTGGATTTCTGAGTTTGAGGCCAGCCTGGTCTACAGAGTGAGTTCCAGGACAGCCAAGGTTCTACAGAGAAACCCTGTCTCAAAAAAAAAAAAAAAGGAGAGAGAGAGAGAATAAAGGCAGACCTTCTCAGAAACTTGAGTTTCATTCCTCTTCTACCATGCTGAACTGTACTAAATGTCGTCATGTAAATTTCTCTGTGACTATCTCACTATATAAATATTTCATCTTAAAGATAAATATAGAGATCATAGATTATAATGAAAAGGTGTAGGCTATTATTTGTCTAGTGAATACCTTTCAACTACATCATGTCACGAATACTTGTTACATTATATTAAATGATTGCTGAAAGAATTATCCTAGTATAAAAGCCTCAGATGTCATTCTACTGAAGAGTACTCAAAATACATAATATTCAAAGAGTATTTAATTAACAAAATTGTACAATTCTTCCTTTTGTGTATGGATGGGATATGTACCACTCACAGGATAATTTTAACACTACATCCCTCTTGTAAATTTTAAGATTCATGAGAGGCAATTTGCCTTTTTAATTTTTCATGCTTCATTTCATTTTGACTAGCATGAGAAACATCTTGACATAATATCTCATATTTGTCCTCAAAACCAAAAACGTTATAAAAGAATTTTCTTTTATACAAGAAGAAAAATTGTGATTGTATATATGTATATAATCTATCCATATATCTTTTCTCTAAGTAAGGATATTTCTAGAAGAAGAGTGATATAAAGAAAAGAAAAACAGACACAGAAAGGGCAACAGAGACAGATAGAATATACAGGAAAGAGAAGTGGTACAACTTTACATTAAAATATGATTAGAATTTATATATTTATATGCATATAAATATGTTTCTTTATACAGATACACACATATATGGGGATAACTTTGTTTATGTACATACACATAAGACAGAGGACACCCTCGGGTGATTTTCTGCAAATGCCTTCATTTTTGATGGTGGGACAGTAAACTCAATGAAACAGAATTTGCTAAGCAGTCAAATTACCCTGAGCTATATTCCCTATGCCGGTCTAGCATAGGCATTTCAATGTACAAACTTGCAAGACTTTGCCATCCATGTTAAAATTTTGACAAGCCTATTATTGTACTGATCTTATGTAGATGAACATAGTTAATGTGAGATCAAGGATGCAATGGTCTTGATACATCCAAAAGGTTCATTTCATAGAAATCTTCCATATCCTCCAACCCATAGACTTTCTCTACTCTCTCTTCCAAGATAACCCCTGAGATTTGGGTTAATGGAGCAGTTTCATTGAGATGAGCATTCATAGTCAATCATCAGTAAAACTTGGTCCAGTTAGGAAATCTTTTATCAACTAATTCCCATGACAAAAGAATGTTTATTCTTTTGAATATAGACCATGTAAATAGAAGATCATATAAGGAAGCAATATGGTATATCTCACGAAAAACAAACCAAGAATCTCTGAGCATAATTCTTTTAAAAGTGTAGTAGAAGTGTCATTCAGTGCATTCTTCTGTATAGAACGACAGAAGCTCTTCTCTCCAGGTCACCATTTGAATCTCAGTTTACTCCAACAGGAGTTACATGTCATGGCCACCTAACTACAGCACTCGGATTGATAGAACATGATTGTTTTCTCAATGCACTACCTCCTTGAACACATGCTTTGTAAAACAACCTGTTTTTTGAAAAAGTATCACTTAGGCATTGTAAATACCATTTTATATAGAGTATGAAAATTGGGTATTGAAGTATTCATACAGGATTTAAAAGTGATGAAGAAAACAAGCCATTATCATGGGGAAAGATTGACCAAAGGAAGATAAAGAGCTGATACTCTTCATAGATTTTCATTTTTTTAAAGATTTATTTATTTGTTATATGTAAGTACACTGTAGCTGTCTTCAAATATACCAGAAGTGGGTGTCATATCTCATTATGGATGGTTGTGAACCACCATGTGTTTGCTGGGATTTGAACTCAGGACCTTCTGAAGAGCAGTCAGTGCTCTTAAACTATGAGCCATCTTTCCAGCCCTCATGTTTGTTTTTTACACAGATGGTTTTCTACCTAGCAGCTACACAAATTAATGAACTTATATCTAATTTTAATGCCTGTTTATAAAGATAATAGAGTGTGGATATCAGGAGATTTTGAAACGGTATCAACATTTCATTATCTAATTCAAGTAGTGAATATGATTTTCATGATATAGGTCCTATAGATACATATAGGATGTATCAAATCCTGCCTCCGTTGATGCTTATCCTTTTGGAGTCTAATTTTCCTTCATTTTTCTTTTGTAAATAGCTCTAGTTTTAATTCAAAATCCATTTGTCTTTGTAGTGATGTTAGATTGGTGACCAATGTATGATCCTATAATGATGTCAAGAAATAACACAAATTTAAAGATCTATAGTCTTTCTTCTTTAAAAGAATTACAGCTACATTTAAACAATAACAAAATGACCATTGTCATTGCATTACCTAAAAAAAAAACAGTGTCATTAATTCTACAATTATAAATGGGAAATTGACTTTTCCTATGAATGTGAGAAGATTTTGAAATTTAGTGATAATCTACTTCAGCTTGAGTTAACTGTCCACTGTGTTCAGAAAGGAAGTCAGGATTTGTTATGGTTAAATCTATCCATACCTCAAGGAATTACCATTAGCAATTACAATTACAATGAGAAAATGTTACAAACACCCTACCTCCAAGGAAATGCCAAAGTTGGTGTCAAATATAGCCATAAAATAGTTCTTCAAGACTATCCATGTATTTACCTTCCTCTCCTCCTCACTATTATAGATCATTCTAGCTTTTTCCCAAAGCCACCTACCATTCCTGAAACTATACCTTCTTATCAGCCCTTGTCCTGTGCCCTAGATGATGTATAACCATTGGTCAATGACATAGCATATACTTTCCTAAAATGCTTTAACCCAAAATCTGATTATATCTAGCCTTGGGCCTAGCCTAGAGGCAATCCTAGGCAAGTATTGAGTCAATTCTTATCAATATTCCAAAATTCTAATAACAAAACTGATCATGTTAGTTTGTTATTCTAAATAGAAATCAACAGCATTTTTGAAAAGAAACATAAGGGTACTAAAAAACTAAAAAGAGAAAAAACTGACTTTCACTGAAATATTATGTATTAAAAGAAAAAGAATTCCTAATGGTCCATGAAAGATGTAAAATTCATGTCAGTGTGATTAGGTTTTTGTTTTTCCCCCTGAGTACACTAACAAACTATAGCTTGACTGATAAACCACAGTCTTGAAACGTAGTAAAGGCTCTATTAGAATCTACTAGTATCATCTACTAGAATTAAGCATTTAACATCAGTTTGAATACTGTCTTATACTAGTATGGTATTAGTCTATTCTATATGTTGAAGATTTTGTGATGCTTAAGAGGAGAACTGCATAAGCTCCAACACCTCTAATGATTCTTCAATATAAATTGTACTAAAAATAATACTGAAAGCCTCATGCTTTTGACAGTAATGAAGAAATAAACTCAAATATATTGCCATGGAAACAAAATACAGAGACTTAGCTTTCCTTTTGGTGCTAAAACTTGTTTAATTTTAGCATTACAGGAGCATTATTTTTTTTAATTGTACTTTCTTTGGTGATAGTTATTCCGTCTAAGGAAAAATTAGAGATCATTTTCATTATGTTTTTTTTTATTCTTGCTTATTATCACATTGATTAGAAAATCCCTACCAGATGTAGAAAGATTAAAAGGAACGTTACTTATGCTTTAAGTATATAAATATGCTATATTTAATGAAATCATATATTTGTGAATGATTAATTGATGTCAAGAAGAAAAGGTTAGCATTTTCTCATTCATGGGGTTACTGGAACACCTTAACCTATATCTGCACTTTTTATTGATCTGTAAGCATTTATTAAAAATCTAATGAATGTCAAACACTAAAATCATCAACAAAATGAATATTCTAATGACAAATTATTCTCAAATCATCTATATTTTTAAAGGTGCAGGAAAATCATATGAAAATCCATCATGTATGCAATATAAAAGAACCAATCCTATTGAGGTTAGCCATTTTCCCCAGCACAAATGCAATTAGCATTTTAGATGGGATAATTCCTGTTTGAGTTCCTTGGGAATGTGGCTTTGATATTCTGGAATATTTAGCATTATGAAAATCTTTGTGGTAGTCATTCTGATGAATTTAAAAACATTCTCTAATAGCTAAAATATCTGCTTTAAAAAACAGTTACAAATTTCTAACAGCAATTATCAAACACAATAACTTTTAAAAAGAATATCTGGGGCAGTAGAGATGATTTAGCTATTAAAGGCTATCCTCACACCCAAAAATGAAAATTAAAAAAAGAATAGCTAGCTAGTGGGTGAAGAGCAATCCACTGTGTGGACATGTTACCAAACAAGGTGTTACTGAGATTTATTTAATTTACCTAATTTAATTTATTTAATTCACTTTGAAATAAGTAAGCCTTAGGCAGCATGATTGTATACTTCTAATATTATATTAATACATTTTATTGTTCAATGCTATGTTTGCATGTATGAATCTCTATGCACCACATAGGTTACAGACAATTGTGATCTGTCATGTGAATGTTAGAAATGGAACTTCTAAAAGAGAAGTCAGTGCTTAACCAATAGGCAATCTCTCTAGTATCCAAATACATATCTTAATAATTTATATTCAAATTATATTTCATGCAAAGACATTTTCAGCAATCAATAAAAGCATAGGAAAGGCAGGAAGAGTTGGAAGAAGAGAAAAAGGAGAAAAGATGTAAATGTACTACATATGTGTGAAATACTAAAATAAAAGTTATACTTATAACAAAGAATTTTAACTTTCTCTTCTAAAAGTTTTTAGATAGCTACAAGACAATCTTCAATGACTTTTCTCTCATCATATATTTAGCTAGTTACCAGAAAGGACAATAAAAAGTGAGTTGTCATCAGGAAAAATTTTGGTAAGCAGCAAATGGATCTGATGAAACATTTAGAAGTCTCCCTATTTGCAAAATTCTCTTACACCAATCAGGATATATGAAACACAAACAAAGAGGAAATAATTATAAAGAGGAGAACATTTTAGTTGATACTCTTCATCTTCCAAAGTACTCTATAACAAAAAGAGGCCCCAAACTGAGTTCTTCCATAGGCACAAATATTAAACAATCCTTCATCAGCAAGTAGGAAAAATTCAAAGAAACTATTCTGTCAGGTACATTTTCTAAATCTATCCTTGTGTGATTCTTACCAACTTTTTTGAGGAAAGTTATATTAGAGTCACATACAACACTTAAAATGTGTGCTGCTACTGGGAAGCATCAGGTAGTCAGAAATTCTCCTCAACAAGTACTGGCAAAGACTTGGTAATCACAGCAGGTACAAGACCCATAGGTTACCACGACCAGATCAAAAGAAATTGGAAAAATGCATCGTCCACATAATTTGAGTATTTCTAATTATCAATTCAAATTTACCATGGTAGTAAACAACAAAAAATCAACATAATTGCTTAAAAGCTATTATTTCTAACTCCATATGTGACATTCATTTTTATACTTACAAATCTACCAAATAATGATATGGAAATCAGAATAGCTCTAAATAAACATATTAGAGGTTCATTCACAGAATGTGAAGTAGACAGCTTATTACACCCAGATATAAAATGGAAGTTAAAATCAAATATAAAATATATCATATTTAATAGATGAGAGCTAAAATATTAGTTACTAAAGAAGAGATTCAGAAGGAGAATGTAATTGTTTATTGCAGGTAAAGAATGCTAGGAGCTGAAAACATCCAGTGGAAAAAAGATAGAATTTTCAACAAAAGGTGCTGGTTCAAGTGGAGGTCAGCATGCAGAAGAATGCAAATTGATCCATCCTTAACTCCTTGTATTAAGCGCAATGCAAAATGGATCAAGGACCTCCACATAAAGCCAGACACTCTGAAGCTAATAGAAAAGAAACTGGGAAAGATCCTTGAAGACATTGGTACAAGGGGAAAGTTCCTGAACAGAACACCAATAGCTATGCTCTAAGATCAAGAATTGACAAATGGGACCTCATAAAGTTATAAAGTTTCTTTAAGGCAAAGAACACCATCAAAAGGACAAATCCACAAACAACAAATTGGGAAAAGATCTTCACCAACCCTACATCAGATAGAGAGCTAATATCCAATATATACAAAGAATTCAAGAAGTTAGACCCCAGAAAGCCAAATAACCCTATTAAAAAATGGGGTACAGCACCATTTGTTGAACAGGCTATCTTTTTTCCATTGGATGTTTTCAGCCCCTTTGTCGAGGATCAAGTGGCTATAGGTGTGTGGGTTCATTTCTGGATCTTCAATCCTGTTCCATTGATCCACCTGCCTGTCACTGTACCAATACCATGCAGTTTTTAACACTGTTGCTAGGTAATATTGTTTGGGGTCAGGGATACTGATTCCCCCAGAATTTCTTTTGTTGTTGAGAATAGTTTTAGCTATCCTGAGTTTTTTGCTATTCCAGATGAATTTGAGAATTGCTCTTTCTAACTCTATGAAGAATTGAGTTGGGATTTTGATGGGTATTGCATTGAATCTGTATATTGCTTTTAGCAAAATGGACATTTTAACTATATTAATCCTGCCAAACCATGAGCATGGGAGGTTTTTCCATTTTTTGAGGTCTTCTTCCATTTCCTTCTTCAGAGTCTTGAAGTTTTTGTCATACAGATCTTTCACATGTTTGGTAAGATTCACCCCAAGGTACTTTATACTGTTTGTGGCTATTGTGAAGGGTGTCATTTCCCTAATTTCTTTCTCAGCCTGCTTATCCTTTGAGTATAGGAAGGCTACTGATTTGCTTGAGTTGATTTTATAACCTGCCACTTTGCTGAAGTTGTTTATCAGCTGTAGGAGTTCTCTAGTGGTGTTTTTTGGGTCACTTAGGTAGACTATAATATCACCTGCAAATAATTACAGTTTAACTTCTTCCTTTCCAATTTGTATCCCTTTGACCTCTTTATGTTGTCTAATTGAAAAGATAAGGAGAAAGGGGGCAGCCCTGTCTAGTCCCTGACTTTAGTGGGATTGCTTCAAGTTTCTCTCCATTTAGTTTGATGCTGGCTACTGGTTTGCTGTATATTGCTTTTGCTATGTTTAGGTATGGGCCTTGAATACCTGTTCTTTCCAAGACTTTAAGCATGAAAGGATGCTGAATTTTGTCAGCATGCAGAAGAATGTGAATAGATCCATCCTTGTCTCCTTGTACTAAGTTTAACTCCAAATGGATAAAGGACCTAAACATAAAGCCAGACACTCTGAAGCTAATAGAAAAGAAACTGGGGAAGACCCTTGAGGACATCAGTACAGGGGGAAAGTTTCTGAACAGATCACCAATAGCTTATGCTCTAAGATCAAGAATTGACAAATGGGACCTCATAAAATTACAAATTTCTGTAAGGCAAAGGACACCATCAAAATGACAAATCGGCAACCAATAAATCGGGAAAAGATCTTCACCAACCCTATATCAGATAGAGGGCTAATATCCAATATATACAAAGAACTCAAGACATTAGACCACAGGGAACCAAATAACCATATTAAAAATGGGGTACAGATCTAAACAAAGATTTTTCACCTGAAGAACTTCGGATGGCAGAGAAGCATCTTAAAAAATGCTCAACTTCATTAGTCATTAGGGAAATGCAAATCAAAACAACCCTGAGATTTCACCTTACACCAGTCAGAATGGCTAAGATTAAAAACTCAGGAGGCAGCAGGTGTTGGCAAGGATGTGGAGAAAGAGGAACACTCCTCCACTGCTGGTGGGTTGCAAATTGGTACAACTACTCTGGAAATCAGTCTGGCAGTTCCTCAGAAAACTGGGCACCTCACTACCAGAAGATCCTGCTATACCACTCCTGGGCATATACCCAGAGGATTCCCCAGCATGTAATAAGGATACATGCTCCACTATGTTCATAGCAGCCCTATTTATAATAGCCAGAAGCTGGAAAGAACCCAGGTATCCCTCAACAGAAGAGTGGATGCAAAAACTGTGGTATGTATACACAATAGAGTACTATTCAGCGATTAGAAACAATGAATTCATGAAATTCTTAGGCAAATGGATGGAACTGGAGAAAATCCTACTAAGTGAGGTAACCCAGTCTCAAAAGATCAATCATGGTATGCGCTCACTAATAAGTGGATATTAACCTAGAAAACTGGAATACCCAAAACATAATCCACACATCAAATTAGGTACAAGAAGAACAAAGGAGTGGCCCCTTGTTCTGGAAAGACTCAGTGTAGCAGTATAGGGCAAAACCAGAAAAGGGAAGTAGGAAGGGGTGGGTGGGAGAACAGGGGTGGGAAGGGGTCTTATGGGCCTTTCGCGGAGTGGGGGGCCAGAAAAGGGGAAATCATTTGAAATGTAAATAAAAATATATCGAATATAAAAAAAAAAAAGGAAACACACTCCCTACTTTGACCCTTCTTCGGTATCCAACATGACAGATGCCTTGCACTTTTATTTTTAAAAAAATGGGGTACAGAGCTAAACAAAGAATTTTCACCTGAAGAACTTTGGATGGCGGAGAAGCATCTTAAAAAGTGCTCAACTTAATTAGTCATTCGGGAAATGCAAATCAAAACAACCCTGAGATTTCACCTTACATCAGTAAGAATGGCTAAGATTAAAAACTCAGGAAACAGCAGGTGTTGGCAAGGATGTGGTGAAAGAGGTACACTTCTCCACTGCTGGTGGGGTTGCAAATTGGTACAACCACTCTGGAAATCAGTCTAGCGGTTCCTCAGAAAAATGGGCACATCACTTCCGAAGGATCCTGCTATACCACTCCTGGACATATACCCAGAGGATTCCCCAGCAGGTAATAAGCATGCATGCTCCACTATTCATAGCAGCCCTATTTATAATAGCCAGAACCTGGAAAGAACCCAGGTATCCCTCAACGGAAGAATGGATGCAAAAAATGTGGTATATATACACAATGAAGTACTATTCAGCCATTAGAAACAATGAATTCATGAAATTCTTAGACAAATGGATGGAGCTGGAGAACATCATACTAAGTGAGATATCCCAGTCTCAAAAGAGTAATTGTGGTATGCACTCACTAATAAGTGGATATTAGCCTAGAAAATTGGAATACCCAAAATATAATACACACATTAAGTGATGTACAAGAAGAATGGAGGAGTGGCCCCTGGTTCTGGAAAGACTCAGTGTAGCAGTATAGGGCAAAACCAGAACAGGGAAGTGGGAAGGGGTGGACGGGAGAACAGGGGGAGGGAAGAGGGCTTATGTGACTTTTGGGGAGTGGGGGGCCAGAAAAGGGGAAATCATTTGAAATGTAAATAAAAAATATATCAAATAAAGAAAAAAAAGAATGCTAATCTGGGATTAATTTATGTACAACACAAAAAAAATCCATTTATGTAAATTATGACTCAAGATCTGGGAAGGGAAAGAATATATAGTATAAATAAAAATTTAAATAAATTCAAAATTCTAAGTGTTTTTAATGATAATATTATGTTTTTATAAAATTTATATGTGTTGTCAAATTAGATCTGGCTCTGAACATAAAAGTAAGATTGTAGAGAACAGACATATACCTATCTCAAATGGTTGCTAGTAACTGAGATCTAAATAGTAGTCCTGGTATGTATAGGTTAGGGTATGCAATCTGATTGCAGATGATCACATACATTCATCATGAGCTGATAAGCTCATTACATTGGAAAGAACATAATTAACCCTCAGGAATTTCAACTTTAAACATTTCAGTTAATATTCATTTTAAAAATGCTACTTTGAGCCATTTTATGAGTGATGTTAAATTTGAGAATAGGCATAACACAATGAATGAAAATGCAACAAATAGGTATTTCAGTTAAATCAAGTCAAACTGACATGTTTTTAAATTGGGTATGCTTTGTGATAGACATGAACCATACTTTCGATTGGTGAGTTTTAACGTGTGATCCTATGACGTTTGCTCATTTCGTGTGGTTGCGTCTGGATAGCTCATGAATGAAGGTTATAATATACTCAGCCATAATTGTAGCTTCTACAAATTAGAGTAAGTTATTTTAACCTCAATTTTTTCTGTAAACAATTATTTGTGTGGTAAATTAACATAAATATTGTCTAATGTAATCAAATATGTATGAAATGTGTCCTGTTAACGTGATATGAGTTTAATGTTTTTAACGTGTAAGGAAAAAAGATGAACTACTGAAACTAATTTAAGCATTAATATATCAGAAATCTGTGCTGTATACAAAATGAGGGGCTAAACTATGCATATTTTCTTAGAACCTTTATCCTTTATTTAAATTAAATAAATAAGCCACCAAAAATTTTATATATTCTTTGATGTATATTTACACAAAACAAAGCAAATGAACACAACCTGCACTGGTACTTTCTTGCTAGAATTATTTTTGTATTCTGTAAATTCATCTAAGTACATATACCAATCCTCTTTTATAAACTTAGCAAGCATTGCATTTTTTGACAAATAAACTATAAAAGCTTATTCAATCCAAGTCTGTTCAGATCTAAATTTGTAGTATGTTTGCTACACTACAATATAAATCAGGATAATTTGGAAACAATGGAAATTTATGCTTTATGTTTTTGAAATCAGACAATCAAATTTCCAGTAGCATACACGTGTGTACTCACACACACACACACACACATACACACACACACACACACACACCAACACACACACAAACATACCAGTGTCTGGCAAGACTTTTTTCTGTTTCACCATTCTATGTCGCTCCTGCATCCTGTGGAAGAAACCATTTCTTGTACTTCATCTTGAAAAGGTTGAAAAATAAAACTAGAAAGGACCCCATTTGTAATTATTTTATACTCATCACATAATCACTTATTATTACAGTTTGAATTTAAAAAAACTTCTATCATGCTTGCATGGTAAATATTTCATAATCAATTGATATGATTTTGAAGGGCATTGTAACATGTCCAGTGATTCTCAACTTGTGGGTATGACTCTGGGGGAAAGAACACATTTTACCCAAGGCCACTAGATAACACTAAAATTACATTGCGATTCATAACCGTACCAAAACTACCCTTATGAAGTAGCAACAAAAGTAATTTTGGGTTGTGGTGGCAGCATTAGGAAGGCTGAGAATCCCTGAAGGTTCTCACTTCTCAGAATGTATTGACATCTTTTATATCTTCAAAGACTCTTATTCAGTAGGCCGGCATTAGAGGCAGGAAGTCACTGGTCTCTTAAATTATCTCTTTTACTCTTTGATATAATATTATTACACCATTTTCCCACCTTTTCCCTCTTAAATCCCTTCCTTATACACCTTTGAGCTCATACACCTCTTTTTAATTAATTGCAGTTAAACACACACACACACACACACACACACACACACACACACACAAACATTCCTAAATATATAAGTATACTTTGATTTATCTAAATAATGTTATTTGCATATATGTTTGGGGGGGGGCTCTCCTTGGTATTGAACAACCAGTTGCTATGCTCTATCCTAGAGAAAACTATTTCATCCACTCTCTTCACTTCTTGACTGCCTATATTTTCTTGACTTTGGTTGAATTATCCTGTGCATCCTCTCATACACCGTTAATATGTCTATTGCTGTCATCCTATTCAGGTCATATTTAAACAGCCATGTTGGTGAGACTTCCTAAATATAGCTTCTGATATGTCTAGAAGATAGACTCCACTGGCCTTGTTCTTCACTGATCGTTGAGCCTTGGGCACAGAAGTTTTGTTAACTAATTTACTTATTTATTCCATCAGAACTGGGCTCCTCAATACTGCATTTTGATTGGTGTGTTTTTGTTTGTTTTATTTTGTTTGTTTGTCTAGGTTTTTATGTGAAGTCTGTCTGTTTGAAAAAGAAATGTTATTAATAAAGGGTCTTCTATGGACAAGTACTGAGTACATAATTAGAGATTATGTGTAACGTGATTATAGATAGGTTCTCCTCCAATAACCATGGCTTTGCTAGCTGTTGGTGGTTAGATAGGTTTTTTGTCTTGTTTTTTTTTTTTTTTTTTTAGTATCAGGCATTATTTCATGTTCTTGAGTGGGTCTTAATTCCAATTAGATAGTTGATGCTGACTTGCAAAGTGTACATATCCAGAATCTACTCTTAGTTTGCTGAGATGACCATTCTTAAATTTAAATAGACATCATGGCTGGGTAGGACTGTTGGCTTCTTCTTTTATTTGGAAGCAGTCAGGTCAGATCAAGCTCAGGGGCCCCTTGGCCCTGTGTCCCAAGTGTTTGCACTAGAGAGATAGTTTTTCCACCTCTGAATAGCAACAAAGGGCAGTAATAATAGTCTATAGTGTTTCTGTACTCTCTCTTGAAGAGGGCTCCCTTCCCAAGAGGAGAGGTAGACTCATGACTTCATCTACTGGAGCATTGTTCAGGATTGGAGTGATATGAGAATTCTGAGAATTTGTGAGAACTCTTCAAGGAAACAAGATGCGTCTTGTAGCCTCTGATTCTTCAAAAAATAGAGTTGTTCGTGGGATGTGTCTTCATTTTCTTCCCATGTATAGAGAACGGGAATTAGTTTACTTCAGATTATTCATTAGTGTTTTTTATTGTTTTTCTATTAAATGTTAAAATTAGGCTTTATTTGCCTCTAAGGAGCTCGACGTTGACACATGCAGCTTGTCCTTATCATCAGAGATAGCCTGAATTCATGAGAATTACGAATGTCACCTTTCTCAACTCTTAGATTATAAATTGTCCAGGATTCTGAATAACATGGTCTATTATGTGAGACATTGCAGTAGCTCATATCAATGGCCAGCTCTAGTTTCCCAAGTCCTATCCCTCCTAAAACAGTGTCATTCACCCCTATCCCAGAATAAATCTCTAATTCATAGCCACTTGGAAATGAAAAAGAAAAATTAAAAAGTAGTTTTCTCTAAGAGAGTTTTACTGGGTTAACAAACCACTCTTAAAGGTAGATCCCATGTCCAGCAGAAGATGGCTGACAGAAAACAAATGTATTGGGATACTGGGAGTTCCTTTGTCTCGAAATCTTAAGTCTGGGTATAGTTTTCCTCTTTTATTTTTCCTTACAGATGTTATGTATATATATTGTGGCTTTCAGTTTTGAGTATTTGTGGGCTTCCTCTAAGCATAAATACATGTGTCTCTTCATCTATCTGTAATTCTTGTGCTTTTCGTTGGGCTCTTTTTCTTTGTTTTTACTCTACTTTATTCGATCTTTAATATTATTCCTCAGATGACTCTTCATCTTCTACGGAGGAACAGGAAAGGTCTGGATCTGAATGAGAGGGTAGAGACTGGGAATTGTAGATGGAGAACTGTAATCAGACTCTACAGTATGCAAAACAAAAATCTATTTTCAATAAAAGAAAAGAAGGGGGAAGTTCTTCACGCCTAGTGTTTGGCTTTTTATTAGGAAGTCTTTTGGGGATAGCACTGTCAGGCCAGACTGAAATTTTTCATTTAAAATCTGTATTTATAATAATATATGTCTAGTATATGTATCTTTAGGTAGACAGTTAACAGCATAGTTAATAGTCTCATCTTTTTTAGACAACCTTATTATATTATTCCTACATTTCCTTCTTCTGTGATTACCTCCTTCTCCTCGTAGTACGATCCCCCTGCCTTTTGTCTAGTCCCTCCATCATATCACTTATACCTTTCAGTCACATCTGAAAACTAGGAGATAGGTTCCTCAAATGAGAGAGAACATGTGAGACTTGGTTTTCTGTATCTGGGTCATGTCAGAGAGCATGTGATATGTGCCTTTCTGTTTTTGGGTCACCTCAACCAATATAATATTCACTAGGATTATCCATTTACCTACAAAGTTGGTGGAATCATTTTTCCTTAAAGCTGAGTAGTATTCCATAATGTCTCTATACTCAATTTTTAATTACCGATTTATTAAATAAAATGCAATTAGGTTGTTTCCATTTCCAAAAATACTGTGAACAGAACAACAATGAACATGTCCAAGCAAATATCGGAATCAGTGAATGATGAAAACTTTGAGCCTTTGCCTAAAGTGGTAAAGCTGCTTCCTGTGATAGGTTTATGCTTTCTGAGATTTCCCCACACTGATTTTTATAGGGTCTTCACCAGTTTGTCATTCAGCCACAGAGAATGAGAGCGCCATTTCCCACACCCTCTCTAGCATTTGTTGAAGCTCATTCGTACATTTACCACCATCAATGAGGTAAAATGAGATCTCAAATTTATTTGGATTTGAATTTCCATCATTGCTAGGGTCTTTTGTTTTTGTTGTTTAGATATTTCTTACCTATCTTTCCTTCTTTTGAGAACTTTCTTTTTATGTTTCAGGCACATACTTTAATTAGACTTTTAATGTCACCTTTGGGTTTGGAGATGTTTTTTATTTTATATTTTCTGAATGTCAATCCTTTGTCAGCTGTATAACTGTGGAATTGATTATTGTGGCTTCTGTTTCAACTGATTGCTTTTGGTTTGGTTTGGTTTGGTTTGGTTTGGTTTGGTTTGGTTTGGTTTGGTTTGGTTTGGTTTCGTTCGGTTTGGGGTTTTTGCTTTTTTGTTTGTTTATGAAGTATCACTTGACAGTGATTGGTATAATTCTTGGCTCAATAACTCTATAAATCAGTGAATTCTGACTCATTTGTTTTTCATTTCACAGTATGTAAGAAAGCTGGATGACTAGAAGAATGACTATTGTATCATACTCATCAAAAAGAAATAAGACATAATATTTATCTAAAACATCACAATAAAAAAGCAAGAATAGTATTTTTTTTCAATATACTATAATTTCACCCTTTTTTTGAGGTTGGGGGAGGTATTTGTTTTACAACAGGCTATCAATAGATCAAATTGCCAGTCTTGATAGTCTAAGTCTAATAGTAATTGAATATTGGTTCTTTGCCTTACAGAAATAAGCTTTTCAGTTTCATGAGGTCCCTCCCATTTATCGATTCTTGATCTTAGAGCCTGAGCCATTGGAGTTCTGTTTAGAAAATTTCCCCTGTGCCCATGTGTTTGAGGCTCTTTCCCGCTTTCTCTTCTATTAGATTCAGTGTATCTGGTTTTATGTTGAGGTCCTTGATCCACTTGAACTTGAGCTTTGTGAAAGGTGACAAATGTAGATCTATTTTCATTTTTCTACATACTTATAGCCAGTTAGACTAGCACCATTTATTGAAGAAGCTTTATTTTTCTTAAAATTTCATTTTGTGGTTGGAAGAAAATACAGATGGTCACAAGGATGACATTACCACTATGTATGTTTATAAAAAACATTTTCTTATATATATGTATATATAACAATTTGTTGCATATTGTATTGACTTTTATGAGGATTTAATATGCGTTAAAGACTGCAAATATACCACTGTAGGCATCTAGTCATACTTGGTTTAATATATTTTAAACATTATATAAAAGATGCCTGCAAATAAAAAATGTCTGAGTTATCAAATAATACAATAATCTAGTGACCCGTCCAGCAGGTCCAGTTATTCCAGGGTCCCAAAGAGGAGCTACCTGAGGGTCAAAGGGGGGAGAGAAAGAAGGAAGCCAGGCAAGGGGGGTTCAATTGTCGAGGCTTCGTTTAATGTTCTGGGGTACACAGGTTTTAAGCTCTCAGAGGAAGAGCTCTTCTCAAGGCAAGAACAAAGGAGGGAGGGGCAATCTTGGCAGTCTCATCAGGGAGAGATAAGGGTCCTCTGGTGGAGATATCTGATGTTTACATTGTCTGGAGCATACAACAGTTATCTAAGGACTTCCTTCCACCTGCAATCACAGGGAGAGGCTCTTCTTTGTTTTACTCTGGACCTTTGTCCTGTCAGCCCTCCAGGCCAAAGTAAAGATATCTAATGGCTTCCCACAATCTAGAACAATATCTTCACAAAAACAAAACATTACTATTCATGTAACTCATTCCTTGTTCAGACACAAGGAATTTGTTCATTTTAATATGGAACTACATGCCTTACATTATACTATAATATCCAGACAATGCAATGTGCATGTCAATTATCTCTATGCTGTATAATTCTGTGATATCACTGCATTGAGATAGTGTAGTAGATTCATGACCAAAACACAATATTTTCTGTTTCTTTCTTTGATTACTTCTTTGAAAATGCCCAGGAAAACTCTGATCATCTGTTTCAATGGCAGAATAAAGCTTCCATTATGTTTTAAATTAGTATTGCCTCACTGGCTTTTTGTACAGTATCAGGAAATTTTATTTCTCTTTCATTGTGATCTTCAGACTCATTGGCTTAATTCTGCTCTGATTATCATGCCATTAAGAGATTTTCTACTGTTGGAATCATTTGATCACCTCTCCTGTCAAATGTGGTTGTTCTGCTTTCATACATTAGGATAGAAATCCTCTTTAAAGATTGGCTATAGAGTTCATTCTATAGAGAAGTATATACCCTCTATATACCGTCGATATTCATATAGAGATGGATAAAAGTATTATCCCTCACTACTTGACTAGGTAAGAAAAGTCATATCAAGATACAAGCCATGAGACTAGACACCAACTACTAATAAAGACAGAGACTGAAGTAATACACTCATAGGCAAGCAAATCCAACATCAGACAGAAGATGTTAAAAGGCAGAGACCTTCTACACAGACCATAAATAAAAGCAGAACCACAGACATGGCCATTTAAAGAGTTCTAGTCTCCATAGCTATTTATTTACTGATTTTTTACAATAAAATTGAGAACATTAGTAGCTACACTTATAGGAAAAAATAAACACTTGTGCTCAACAACTCCCCAGTGAATTAGAAACCAAAGAATGCTTGACATCTTTTTTTTTCCTTTTTGGTTTTATTTTATTCATTTATGTGTATGATGCAAATGTTTGCTGTACACAAAGACCAGAAGAGTGAGTCAGATCGCCCAGAAGAATAGGTACAGAAGGATGTAAGCCATCACATTTTTGTTCTACGGAAGAGTGGTTAATGGTCATAACTGATGAGTTATCTATCCAGTAATGAACATGTATATGATTTATATATATATATATATATATATATATATATATATATATACATATATATATGTGTGTGTGTGTGTGTGTGTGTGCATATATATGTGTATATGTATATACATACGCACATGTATGTTAAGTTTTCTAAGTTCTCTTTCTCTAGAAAACTAGCTAGTAGAGAGGATCATGTAGGATTAAATGATGTAAGTGCTCTGATTTGGAAAGTGGGAAAAAAGGGTTTCAGCAATGGGGAGGGGGATAAATACAGAAGGAGGGGGCAATAAAAATAAACATGTCTAAAAGTGTCAAGAAATCATATTATTAACTATTTACTTAAAAACAATACAAAACATGCAATTCGGTGTATTAGAGACATGGATAGTGTTAGGGAACCGTTCATACGGCAAAATAATGCTCCTTTTAGAAACAAAGACCATCGGACAAAAATCTCATAGTTAGACATGAGAAGACCTACTTTGAGTTGTTGACTATGGCTGTGCAAGAGCCTCCTCAAATGATATATCCTATTACTCTCATCATCTCGTCCTCCTCCTCTTCCCCCTCCTCCTCCTCTTCTTCTGGCTCCTCCCCTCTTCCTCCTCCTCTTCTTCTTTCTCCTCTCCCTCCTCTTCTTCCTGTCCCTTCACTTGTTCTTCCTTCTCACCTTCTCCAGCATTGTCACAGTCCCATCCCTTTCTCTGCCTTCCAGCATGTCTCATCTACTGCTCGCCATCAACATACTGACCTCTGTTCTCTGCATCGTTCCCATTCTAAGGGTAGATCTCTATGTTAAGCTCCCTAACTTTCTGGTCTACTATAAGACACATCAGACCTACATTGCTCCTCTAATTTCTGGGATGCAAGAAAAGGAGAAATGTTTCAAAGTTGAATTTTCTCATGTTAGATACATCCAAACCCCAGGTAACACTTCTCGTAACTCACTGTTCCCATTAAAATTTTGGCCATTTTCAGAAATTCTTCACACTTTTATTATGATCCACCGCCCATGCATGATTTTTAATTGTCCTTAATGTACATTTTGGCAAAAGGTGTACTATTAGTAACTTTAAAAATATATTTATAGAAGCTCACTTTTCCAAAGGCTTTTTCCATGCATAATAACACAATTTAAAAGAACATATCTAATTTGATTCTAGCTGACAGGATTTTAAATGAGGCTCAGAGGAGACTAAATCTTTGGTATGGCTCCAAACTAAATATATTAAATCCCTCAAAAAATTACATTGCCTTCCTTTTACACATTCTGATTTATGTGATTTGGAGTTGCTCTATATATTTCATTAGGGATGCTGACTGATCTCAACACATTATTTATAGAAAACACCTATAGCCTACAAAGTTCCAATGTAATTACTTATTAAGATGTTATTTGAATTGTTCATAACACTTTAACTGGTGCAAACTAAAATAGAAATCTAAATTACTCTCTCGAAGTCTTTAAGTCTTTTCCTATGCTCACTTTGTTCTTAATTCCTACAAGAACATTTTAATCTTACATGAAAGAGAGGACTTCATATACATATATATACATATATATATATATATATAAATATATATATATATTTATATAATCATTTATCCTTTTTCTGTTGTAATTACTGTTTGATAATATTTCTGTCATAATCATCAAATATTTTTACGAATATAATTGATTTTGATATCAAAAATATTTTCATAGAAATTGACATAAATATCTTATGTATTTATCTTAGGTATCTTAGGTATGATATACTCTTTCGATTATCAGGAAGATTTTGTTTTACTCATAATCGAATTTCAGTGTAATTTTTCTAATTTGTGATATTTTGGAGCTCATTTCTTTTCTGTTTTGTGCCAAGAAAAGTGGAGAGAGTGAACAAACAAGGAGATAACCAAGAGGAGAAGTAACATGTCGACCTAAAACCTGTCACCTGGAGTCAGGGATGTGAACTGTTTGCCATGTAACTTCTGTGTCATTCTGGTGATATTTTTTTGTCATCTAAGCCTAACATTTGCTGCGTACAGATAATTATAGTGCCTTGCATCTCTTTCAGGTAGTTATGTACCAGTATTAATGAAGAACTTAACTCAATGTCTGACATATATTAAACTAATCTGATATAAATTATGATTGTATTTTATGGTTTCTAAAATAAATGACAAAATGCAAGAACAACATGGACTAACATTCTCTATCACAAATCCCTTATGGAAGAGAATACACTATTATTTTTCACAATTACGTGAGCCAAGTGCCAATATAAATCTCTCTTTAGGAGCTGTTTAACACAAACCCAACTGCCTGAAATTGGAAAAAACAACAGCATTATTTCATAGTCAATGCCAACAACTGAGCAAGAGTTTATTTGATTATTAGCAATTTTGAGAATAATAAAGGGTTTTAGCAAATCGGAGACTACATACAAAATCTAACTCTCTTACAGAAAAAATGATGAGGCAGCATGCTAGAGTAGAAGTTAAAAGTGAGTAAATGTCTACAAATTAATAATAATATACTTAGTATTGGGAAAATACTAAAATCCTATCACATATGCATTAAAAAGGAGTAATGGTAAAATGTTTAATTTTTAATTTGCTTAAAGGTACATGACTATCTCACAAAAAATCTGCTGTTACACATAAACATGCAATTACGTAGTATTCAAATACTGATCTTTTATCATTCAGTTTTCATTATGATGTATTTCTTGTTCATTTGCTTGTGAAACACTATTTTATATTTCATATTTATGTTTATATATATATATGTCTGTGTCTCGATGTGTCTCTGTGTGTTTGTGTATGTGTGAGAGACATATGTGTGTGTATGAAAAAGAAAAGATCTACATTTTTCCTTCATATGTTCATGACCTGTGTTAACCACTGATTACATTAGAAAGTAGATGCTGTGAGTGATGTTAAAGGCAGCACGATAGCACAATACCACAATAATATATATGAATATGTACATATATGTATATATATGTAAACATATATATGTGTGTCTATATATGTATATGCATACATACATATGTATGTATGTATATAGGTATATATATGTCTGTATATGTTTGTATATACATAAAGGCAGTTTTAAAATATCATTAACAAAATAACAGTAGTAGCTTCCTACCATGCCCACATAATCTTTAATATTGGCTATTTGATCAAGTTTAAGTATTAGACATGAATTCCTTCTTGCAAAGTAGACCTCAAATAAAAAAAAATTCAAATCCAGAAAAATTTGTTGGTACCACCACAATAGTTATGCGACAATTCCACAGTAGACAAATCTTAAAGGGCAAGTACATATTGTCCTATGAAGGATTCAGCACTTCCCTATACCGTAGATGACTCTATCCCAGAGCCCTGCTCACTACCTACAAGCAGTATGAAAATTAACCAGCTGGAAATTTCCAGGTAAGTTTCAATTGTTTAGCTTGATTTACTTATGCCCAAAACCCCAAATATGTAGTATATGACCATGCAGTAACCAATGCAAGGACCTGTGTGGCTAGGATGTGGCTAGGTAGCACACATCCGTAATTTCACCGCTCCTAATAAGAAATGGGTGAGAACAGAAGAGGATCTTCTGCATATCCTCTGCCACAAGTGAGCAATAGAGCCAGTAGCAAGCACAGTGGACACTTGATATGTCCTCTGACCTCTGTGCATATGATCTATCACTCAAGGGCCTACACTCGTGCATAACACATAAGCATGTGCATACATATACATGCATAACGTCATGGAGGTTAAAATGTCAAAGTTAGGTCTTAAGATCATTTGTTTATATATAAAAGACAATTCAGATGGGAGAAAACTAAAAGGTAAACTCAAACATACACAACAAATATCAAATGAACCTTTGTAAGTGTATACACATACACATACACACACACTGACACACACAAACACAGATACACACACACGCATGCATGCACATGCATATGCACAAACTGCTCAAGAAATATTACCCTGGCTAATATTAGTATAACCATTAACATAAAGCATACTCACAATGATCAGCCACTTTATCAAAAAAGTTAGCACAAAGCAAAAGACACAAGTCTGAATATTTATTCTTTTATGTTATTAAACAAATTATTTTATCTGAAGCAACATTTTGAAAATATGTGTCATTAAAATACTTCAGTTTATAACATGGTCCTAGCAGTGATAGGACATTAATGGACATAGAAGTTAATCAAACAACCTTTAACAGTTTCTCTGTTAGACAGTTTTTATACATTTTTCTTCCAGAGCACATGTAATAGTCCTTAGTGGTACATCCCATTTAAACTGTATTGCAACAAAAATTTCTGAAATATGCAATAACTGGATCAAGAAAATTTCTAGGAACTCAATTTTTTTTATTTCTGATCCTATTGATAGTATGGTTAGAATATTTTAAGAATATATCATATTATATATATGGCAGTGATATATATTGAAATGAGTTGAAATTTAGAACATTTGTTTCTATGATTTTTTATCTATCATATAATCTTTATGTTTTCAGATGACAATTTTCCATTAGATTTCTAACATACTTATACATAAGTTAAACAAAATTGAATGTAGCAAAATCTTTCTAGTTTCCCAAAATACAAATTGTTTTATTAGTTATATCTATCTATCTATCTATCTATCTATATATATATATATATATATATATATATATATATATATATCATGTAGATTATTTCAGTTACTAGTAGAAATTGTTTAGAAATTGACTTGTTAATAGTTATTTATAGATGCTTTCTTTTCAAATACATGGTTTTTTCCTAATTTTCTGTTATTATGCTGGAGTCTCACTATTTATGGTGAATTTTCTGTGCCTTACTTGCATGCTAAGGCAACCTCTCCCTTCTTCAATCTCTATGGATTCTAATTTCCAGGTCATTCATCAGACTTAGATTTATCATAATAGCATGTGCTAATTGAACACAATGAAGTCAAGCTGAAATAAAAATACACTCTCTTGGCTATATCATTCCTCTTTAGACAAGCTTCCACAATAATGGGAAAAACAAAGAAGCTCAGTTATTGATTGGTTGATTGATTAATTGACAACTCCTTTCAAACCTATTATTTTCGATTAAACAATTCTGAAAACAATTTGAAATGTATGCTTGTCATGAAATTTACTATTGTTTTTCATTTTCTTGTCTGATACCTGTCTGCTTTAGTAAACTTTTCCTACTATATTCAAATCAGGGGTACACACACACACACACACACACACACGCACACACACACACTGCTCATTTTGAATAATGTTCCTCATATGTACATTTCCAGGGTAACTGATTGATGCACTTCTCCCAGGAGAAGTCTGTTTTTCCCATTTCTCTCACCCTTAGTTTTCAGTACTCTCTGTTCAAGACTGGAGCACAGTGTGCCTCCCCAGCCACTTTGTCATGTCTTTAGTCGTTGTACTTGTTCAGCTCATATTTAGGCAGTCATGTTGGTGAGACACAACTATACACAATATCCGAGTTCCCTGATCCTCTGGCTTTTACATTCTCTTTACCCCCTTTTCCACAATGTTCCCTGAGCCTTACACTTGGGAGTGATCTGTAGATGGATCTATTATAACTGGGCTGCACAACACTGGATTTTGATTGGCAGTGGTTTCCTGTGGTTATCCGTATCTTTTGTAAAAGGACATGACTAAACACTGAATTATAGAAATAAAAAAGTATACTCAATCATCTGGATTTTTCAAAATGCCAGGATTCTCCAGACCCAGAGAGGTTAGTGGCATGAGCACTGAGTAGGACTCTGGTGATGGCTGTAAAGTCTGAGGGTCTCGGGGGTTTCTAGCTCTCTAACTGTACTGAAATGTGGATGATAACTTCTAAAGTCCTAAAAACTTTCTTGCTCTTTTTCCTGCTTCTCGTCTCTTATAAGTACTATCCTTAGTACTTATACATCTTTCAGCATTCATGATCACATGTTACAAATTTCATCACAAGTTCACACAAAAAATCAAATCATAAATTGAAATAGAAGTTTACAACAGAGAATGTTTACATGCATATCCACTAGGAGTAATTATCATTTGTGGTTGGGTTACCTCACTCAGGATGATATTTTCTAGTTCCATCCATTTGCTTAAGAATTTCATGAATTCATTTTTTAAGAGCTGAGTAGTATTCCATTGTGTAAATGTATCATGTTTTCTGTATCTGTTCCTCTGTTGAGGGACATCTGGGTTCTTTTCATCTTCTGGCTATTATAAATAAGGCAGCTATGAACATAGTGGAGCATGTGTCCGTATTACATGCTGGAGAATCCTCTGGGTATATGCCCAGGAGTGGTATAACAGAATCCTCCAGTAGTATCATTTCCAGTTTTATGAGTAACCGCCAGACTGATTTCCAGAGTGATTGTACCAGCTTGCAATCCCATCATCAGTGGAGGAGTGTTCCTCTTTCTCCACATCCTCGCCAGCACCTACTGTCTCCTGAGTTTTTTATCTTAGCCATTCTGACTGATATGAGGTGAAATCTCAGGGTTATTTGATTTGCATTTCCCTGATGACTAAGGATGCTGAATATTTATTTAGGTGCTTCTCAGTCATTCCATATTCCTCAGTTGAATATTCTTTGTTTAGCTCTGTACCCCATTTTTTAATAGGTATGTCCTCACTAATAAGTGGATATTAGCCCAGAAGGTTGGAATACACAAGATTCAATTCACAGACCAAATAAACCTCAAGAAGAAGGAAGACCAAAGTAAGGATACTCTTGTCCTTCTTAGAAGGAGGAACAAAATACCCATAGGAGGAGATACAGAAACAAAGTTTGGAGCAGATACTGAGAGAAAAACCATTCAGAGACTGACTCTCCTAGGGATCCATACAGTTACAAAACTCAGACACAATTGTGGACACCAACAAGTATTTGCTGACAAGAGCCTGATATAGCTGTCACCTAGGAGTTTCTGCCAGTGAATGACAAATGCAGAGGGGGACACTCTGAGCCAACCATTGAACTGAGCACAGGGTTCCCAATGGGTGAGCTAGAGAAAGGACCCAAGGAACCGAAGGGTTTTGCAGTGCCATAGGAGGAACAACAATTTTAACCACCCAGTACCCCCAGAGCTCCAAGGTAATAAGCACCAAACATAGAGTACACATGGAGAGACCCATAGCTCCAGATGCATATGCAGCAGAGGATGGCCTTGTTGGACATCAAAGGGAGGAGAGGGCCTTGGTCCTGAGAAGGCTAGATGCCCCATTATAGGGGAATGCCAGGACAGGGAAGCGGGTGTGGGTGGATTAGTGAGCAAGTGAGGGGGGATGGGTTGGGTGATTTTCAGGAGGGGTGTGACAACCAGGAAAGGTGACAACATTTGAAATGTAAATAAAGAATATATATAATAAAAAATAAAAATAAAGGATTAATTATCTGGCTAAAATTATCTAGCATTACCTGTCTCAGCTCCACTGGTTCACTGAAGTTATTAGTATCTAAGTTATTAGTGAAGTTTTGTATAGATAAACCCAGTAAATATTTTATCTTCTGTCCAAGCACTTATAATAACTCATTAGTTACATTTTTAAGATCTTTGGTTAATTGTTTTCCAGCTCTTGGAATGTGCTCTGAGTAGGAGAAAGTCTGGTTACTATCTAAGAGCAATTGACTGGTAACACTTGGAGACTGTCAGAGTTTGCACTGCAGTTTTTACTATCAGAAAAAGATCTAATAGCAGCCCCACTATAAAAGAGCTTAATAATCACTGATATAATTTTAGGAATTCTTATAGGATCATCGTTAAGGCTTAAGTCATCTATTTGTCTATGTAGCATCACTACAAGACAGTACATCTTCATGGATCTGCAGAGATCTGCTCCAAAGCGGTTTGCTACTACTTAGTAATTGTTATGTACATTTAATAATAACAGGAAAAGCATATTAATAGCAGGAATCTTTCCGAAAATGAATCCCTTATAGCCTTGTTTAATAAGGGATCACCTGTCGCAGATTATATAATAATCCAAAGCAGGCCATCTCAGCACAATCACCTGCAAGTTATTAACCTGTCCCACTATGGCTCCTGACACAAAAAAAAGGTGTATATGTGTATACATTATTGCACAAAAATATACTTGTGATGATTCAGAGTTACAGTGTGTTTTAAGATATGAGGTGGAAGAATCATATTCAAAATGTAAAAAAAAAAAATCACAAAAGTGGTTGTGTGAAAATGTGTAGAGTGAGGCAAGTATCCCATAAGGACTCCCTGCCTCCCATCCCTCACACATTCAAGTGGCCATTAAACCAAGGATATCTTAGGGGCAGATGAATTGCTGAATGCATTTGTACATATTTGTTTCTACTAATCTTTATACTAGGCATTTTGGTCATATAGAAGAATTACCATTATGAGCTTTTATACAATCCATAAATGTAACTGGTTTTTTAAATAGAAACAGGAGCTTAAGCCTGTTAGGAAACCATTATTGATGAAGCAAAAGCTTTGAAATCCTTGCCAATTTTGGCATTGAATTTTGTCTTGAGTTCCATAAGTCACAGGAGTTATGAATTCTCTCCTGTTATTGTACATCACCAATGACCAAAAGTCCATTTCCCATTCCAATCCCAACATGATTCTTTCAGGATAAAAGAAGAATGCAGATAGTATTCAAATGCCTTAGATTCAAACATCATTACCACTATTAGTACAGAAACATGAAAATATTTTTTAAAGTGGAAATGAAAAACAATATTAGCTTTCATAGTATTAATAAGAAAAGTGAATTTGTCAACCCCACAGTAATTCCCACTGCCTTGATAGCCAAACTTTGAAATACCAAACCTCCTTAGAATGCCTGTCCAAACAAATGTTCTCTTGCATGTTATGTAAATAAAAATGTAAATACAAGTTAAGTTTATAGTATTAGTTAATAAAGAAAAAGCCACGTTTCCTTAGGGAAATAAACAAAACACATACAGACTTGCTGAGTTAGGTTTTGCAATTTGGTGCTTAGAGTTGTAACATCAGGAATATGAGTTCCTTAATTTTCTACAACTAAACATTAGTCTTATGCAATGCACTCTATTTTTCCTATATTTCTTATAAAAATTGAGAAATTAATATTTTGAAGTTTAGATTTTGATTTAGAACTGGAAATACAAAAGAATAAAAAGCACTTGGATTTCAAGCTTCCACTGCAAAGAATGAGAAGTAAACTGTGATGCTCTGTTTCTCCTGTTTGGACCTGTTATTTTAGCGAAGTTACCCACTCTTACCCTTGTGTTTAGTATGTGGTTATGAGAACATCTTACAGAAGCAACTAGATGTATGAACAAGAATGCAAGCAAGTATTGCTTCAACTACTTCTTTTATTGCAAGCAAATTTCTCTATTGTAAAATGAATTCTATCATATTTGTGCTACTGTTAGCTGTTTCATAGTTATACACAGAAGCAAAGTTCTTGGTAAAGTGACTACATTGCCACTTTAAAACATGGTATTACTGCAGGAAGATTCATATCACTTTATGTTTTCTACATGATTTAAGAACCATCTATTCAATTAAAAATCAACGGATATGATATCTGAATGAAGAAAATGTGGTACACATTCACGATGCAACTTTATTCACTTGCAATAAAGACTGGTATCAGGACTTCTTAGGGAAAGGAGATGGGATGGATTTGGTGATATTATGCCTAGTGAAACATATAGGTTCAGAAAGATACGTTTTTCTCATATACAAAATAGCTATGTATTTGAGAATGCAGAGGGAACAATTTTAAAGAATGAAGAAGTCTACAAAGATGAGGGTATAGAGAAAAATGGAAGGCAATGTAGTGTGTGTGTGTGTGTGTGTGTGTGTGTGTGTGTGTGCGTGTGTGTGCGTGTGTGTGTGCATGTACCTGTGTGTGTCTTCTTGTAACAATGTTGCATGTTCTAGTTTCTTGAAGATTCTATATACCAAGAAGGTATAATACATCTAAATATAGATTTAGCACAACACCAGACTAGAAAATACATGTGGTTAAATTTGTAACAATAAACTGAGGTACTGATTTATAACAGAGGTCCGAAATTTCTTCACTATATCCTTGAAATGAATAGCACAATTAGGCAAAAGATGGATGAATATAAATAAAAGATACAATGTACCTTCTTACCTATGACCTATATCAGTATATTTATATATTTTTCTCTTGTAAAAATGATCATTTTTAGATTATGTAGATAATAAGAAGGTGAAGATGAATAAAAAGAATAAAATGATTATCTAGAAAATGGGGAGGAAGAGGAGGAGGAGTAATTCTAGGCAAAACAGAGTGATATGAAATGCAGTTTCAAAAAATAATAAAGAGAAATACACCCTATGGTTTAAATCCTAAGGAATATGTGAATTGAAATTCTGAATAAATTGTTCATAGAATCTGCATTGGCTGATAACAAAAATGAAATTTGTTTTTCAGGTAACAACTACAGATAAGATATTTAAATATATGTCAGCCACATGTTGCTGAAACATCTAAAGAATATTCTTTTTTAAAAAAAATTATATATATATATATATACATAATTTATGTATTATACTCTAGACACCATTCCCCTCCCAGTCTACCCTCTGACCATTCAACATCCCATACTTTCTCCCTACCCCACTGTCTCCATGAGGATGTCCCCACCACCCTCCCCACTACACCTTTAAACTCCCTGGAGCCTCTAGTCTCTTGAGGGTTAGGTGCATCTTCTCTGACTGAACACAGACTCCAGCAGTCCCTGATATATATATATATATATATATATATATATATATATATATATATATATATATATATCTGTGTGTGTGTGTGTGTGTGTGTGTGTGCGTGTGTTGGGGGCCTCATATCAGCTGGCGTATGCTGCTTGTTTGGTGGTCCAGTGTTTGTGAGATCTCCAGGGTCCAGGTTTATTGAGACTGTTGGTCCTCCTACAGGGTCACCCTCCTCCTCAGCTTCTTCCAGCCTTTCCCAATTCTACCACAGGGTCAGCAGCATCTGTCCATTGGTTGGGTGCAAATATCCGCATCTGACTCTTTCAGTTGCTTATTGAGTCTTTTGGAGGACAGTCATGATGGGGCCCTTTTTGTGAGCACTCCATAGCCTCAGTAATGTCAGGCCTTGGGACCTCCCCTTAAGCTAGATCTCACTTTGGGCCTGTCACTGGACCTTCTTTTCCTCAGGTTCCTCTCCATTTCCATCCCTGCATTTCTTCCAGACAGGAACAATTATGGGTCAGAGTTTTGACTGTGGTTGGCAAGCCCCTCCCTCAATTGATGCCCTGTTTTTCTGCTGGAGGCTACTGTTGGGCATTTCATCCAAGGACCCTTTCTTTGAGTCCTGAGAGTCTCTCATCCCCCAGGTCTCTGGTGCATTCTGCAGCCTCCCCTCCCTAAATAAAACCTCCAACCTTCCTAGATTGCCTGTTTCTATTCTTTCTGCTGGCCCTCAGGGCTTCAGTCCTCACACAATACCAGATCAGGTTCCCCTCTTCCCCTCCAACCCAGTCCACTTTTCCTCCCAGTCCCCCCCCCCCTCCCCCCTTGTGATTGCTTTCTTCTCCTTCCCAAGAGGGACTGAGGCGTCCTCAATTGGGCCATTCAGCTTGTTGACCAGATTGAGTATTCTGGAATTCTGGACTCTTTTTTTTTTTTTTTTTTTTTTTGTCTAAATAGTCAAATAGTCTTATTTAGGCATCTCTACATTTGATTTGGTTCGGCTTTCTTATCAATGAATTATTATTTGGAGATATTTTTTAAAACTTTAGGACAAGTTAACTGATGAATCTCTCCTTTAGCATTACTTTATATGTCAATAATTATCCAATAGATTTATCAATATTTCATTTTATTATTTCACAGGACTTTTTTTAAAGTAATCATTCATATTTAGTTCAGTTGCCATTTAACTCTTTGTCGCTATGTTCTTTCTGCTCTTCTAAAATACACCATTTTGGGGCCATTTATTAAAAGTCTTTTTGAAGACCAAAGTTAAATCTCATTGACCTTGATTGACTGGGGCATTTTGAGTGAGCAATGCTCTCTTTTATTTTACTTTTTAGATTATTGGTTGTTCCCAGGAAAGTATTTGTTCTACTTTCAAATGTACAATTTTCTCAATCTACTTTTGCTTGAATTATATAGGAGCAGTAAGCTATAGTATAATTTAAATAAAATGACATAATGGTGAATTGGTATTTAAGGGCTTCAGCTGACAGAATGACATGATTACTGTCTCCCACTTGCCCATAGAATAACAGAAAAGTCAAAGGAAGGAATTAAAGAACATCAATAACATGAAATATAATACTGACAGACAAGCCAAAATCTAGTCAGAGCTAAAATAAATTATAGGGCTGATGAAATTTGATTGAAGGGGAAACAAGGGCTCATTCAGACTTTAAGTCCATTAGTCAGTGATGTCCTCAACTTCATGGAACTAAGCTCTGTTATCTAGTGAATAATGCTAGAGAACATATGACCAAATGTCACCTGCCTCATGGCTCTGGGTATATACTAACTGAACTTGATCCCTTGGGACTATTCAAGTGTTATCGCCTGAATGTATGCATATGTTGTTTATTGTTCAATTTACCTTTTTATTTTGACTTTAGTCCATTTATTTCAGATTTGAAGAAAAGGGAAAAAGAAATGAAATCTGAAGTATCTCTGCTAAATTTAACTATATGTATATACGCATGTGTTTTTAACACACACACATATACACACACACAAATACATACCACCTTTCTCAATTACATTTTTTCAATAACATGGCATTAATTAGGAATTGGAGAGGTGGCTCTGTCATAAAAGGACCTGCAGTTCATAAGACTAGAGTTTGGATCTTCAACGCCCATGTAAAACAAAACAAAACAAAAACAAAAACTCACAAGCAAATGTAACTAAACATGGCATTTATCTATAACTCTTATTGTAATGAACATAAATATACAATAAGATTCTTGGATCTAATTGGTCATCAAGCCAAGGAAAATCCATGAGTTTCAGTGAGTGAATCTGTTACAAAAAATAAAAATTAATAATAATAATATAGAAGAAAATCGAGGAAGATACTCAATATATTCTTCAGCTTCCACATACATGCATGTGTACTCTAATGCACAAATGCATATTCTATATTAATACCTACATGTATCACCCACCACCTATTCTCTGATTATTATAAACATCAAACAATGACCAATTTCTGAATAACTTCTTAAAGTTAAAAGTTAGGCTGTTTCATCATGGTACCCTATTATCTGAAGATGTGTTAGACATCAAAGCTCATGATAATTTAAGAAAAGAGAAGATAAGACTGGGTGGTGGCGGCACACACCTGTAATCCCAGCACTTGGGAGGCAGAGGGAGGTGGATTTCTGAGTTTGAGGCCAGCCTGGTCTACAGAGTGAGTTCTAGGACTGCCAGGGCTATACAGAGAAACCCTGTCTCAAAAAACAAACAAAAAAAAGAAAAGAGAAGATATATAAAATTTAAAGGATTCTATAGCCCTGCATAACAAGGTATGATGTGTGCAGGAGTCAAACAGTATGAATCCTAAACTTTGTCTTGAAACTAATCACATGATTGTGTATTATAAGCAGTGACTATGTGGTCACACACAAAAAAAAAATCTAATCACTCTTGCCTGTGAAAATTATTATCATTTTCATCTCAAATTATTCAAATATAACTATTGAAGGACAAAAGATAGAACCAAGAAAGCACTGAGAAACAAATATACAAAAGAAACAAATCCAAGTTAAACATGTGGAAGTTAAGAAAGCACGTATCAATAATGACCAGCTGTGCAATTCAAAAGAAACTAACAGTATTCTACTCCGAATGCTTGTAAACTGCAGCTGCAGGTTGTATGAACTTCACGTACATAGATCAAGGAAAGAAAGGAGGAATGAACAATCAATATTAGCAGAGAAGAATGAGACAGTACAGGTCTTAAAGTATTTAATAAAAATGGGGGAGTGATGGTTAGAGAGAAATATATGCTTCCAATGCTTTTGAAAAACAAAAGATAACAAACTAAAGAAGTAATGAGGCAACATGTAATTCCCAAACTCTACAGAATTGGAAAGCCTATAGAATACAACCTATAAGCAAAAAGAAATTATTCAAACATAAATAAGAAAACATAAATAAGAGAATTCTGGTTTTCCCTCCAATTTCCTGTTATATCTGATTGTCGCACCCTGCCAATGAAACATGTAAGTATCTTTACATTTAAAAATGTGTTGATTGAGTTGGTTTCAATTCTGAAAGTTTCTTTTTTGAACAAAATTATTTTAAGTAAGTTTGAGGAAAAATTGATTATATCAATCATAGCAAAAACATAGACATAGAGGTGTTAAACATTTGTATATGAAATAACAAATACTTAGTAATCCACATAACGAAGATTCTGCCTTCAGATAAAAACCTAATAAAATGGATAAAAATTAATATATGTGTAATTTATTCACTCTAAATTGTATTTATTCATACAAAATATATATCTCTGTATATGTATCTGTATATCTATAAATAATTAAGAGATTATGTGAATCACTATATAATTTCCTAATTGAGACCTTTGCCTATGTTTTGTTAGAAGATAATCTTTAAATGCATTACAGGATATTTTTCTAGGAATAAATACAATTTTAATAAAGTAATCTAAAATAATGCAAACTTTGACCTGATAGAACTGAAGATGTGAAAATTTTAAAAAATTGCATGCTTTAACTTAATTCTTAAATGATATGGTGCATAGATGACATACAGCATGCATTAACTCAAACTTACCATAAATTGTGTTATTTAATATATGTTATGGATGCATATATATAATTACATATTTGTGATATGAATGGCCACATACTATTAATGGCTATAGTAAGAAACAGCTATTATATAATACAGAGAGTTCTGTACCTTCACTATCTTCTGTCTATTATTAGAGACCAAGAACATTATACACATACCCATCTTTGTCAAATATTTCCCGTGTCACCAGTGCATACATATTCGCATCTTGGCTTCCCCACTATAGTACCACAAAGTAGAAATGTTATACCTTGATGCTTGGAAATTTGCATATACATAGCCCTGCGAATTTAGTCTGAAGGTCAGATTTTTTAACCTGCTTCTAGTTAACACTAAAATATTGTGCAGCAAATGATTTTATGTAATATTTGTGGACTGACAGAATATGAAACCTGTGGAGCAAAGACCATTTACATAATTAAAAGTAAGTCTATAAAAGTTTTCTATTTGAACATAATTTCTTTTTGTTCACTGCCTATGGATTTGCCATGTGATTCTTTGCTATATAGCTCATTGTCATATTTAGCTAAGCACAAACAGTAATATCCAACTTTGCATTGATGTGATATGCAAGGGTGCCATACAATAATGGATGGGGACCATGGTAAGCAAGCTCAGCCTGCACTGTGGGATATGTCAGAAGACAAACAGTGGATAAATGTGGATGTTCTCTGTTTATCTAGAGTCAAGTGACAGCTTCTCTACATATTGTAAAAGAGTCAAACATAGCTTCCTCTCCAGCCTCCTGCATCATACATGGTGAGGTTTATGTTTATTCACAGGAAACTGATTTTGGATTTGTGACCTCATGAACTAAAAGAGGAAGCCTGCACACACATTCAGAAACACTGAAAATTGTTAAGGAAATCTCATCCAGGTTCAAGGTACATGTCAAACGGTAGGTAGGATTCCTTGTGTGAACTGTGGAGATGGAGCTCAGAGGAGCCCTCCTGTAATAAAAAATACATCTATAAGAAAGACTAGCAAAATTGTTCTCTCAAAGGACAAACATTTTTATTATAAAAGCTTTGGGAACAGTTTGTGTACCAGAACATTATTGAAATCAATGAATAATAGCTATAACTGGCAGCGCTAGCCTTCTAGATATGGATCTGGAAAGAATAACTGCTATCCTGCAAAATGTCTAGCCAATTAATGCATTTTTCTTCAGTCAGAAGGAGGGGAATCAATATTAACTTCAGAGGTTGCCTTCCACTTCTTCCTTTCAAACACTTGAAAGTGGAAATACTTTCTTATACTATAAGAAGACTGGAATAGAAACAAATTCAGCCTAGTTACAGTCCCACAGTATGTATATTTGTGGACACCAGACACTAAGAATCAAGTACTAATACTTAGACGACAACTTTCAGTAAATTAATCTGACCATTCAGAAAACAAATGAAAACATTAAATAGCAAGATATACACTTTTGTTACTACTGTGTGGCATTATCTCTCTGAATTGCAACATCCTTTTCAATTTGAGGCATTTGTTCTTGGGAGAAAGGATGAAGGTGAACTCCAGGAACTAAAAAGTCAGGTCAACTTGCAGGGAGAAAAGGAACTTGGGGGATGCTAGAGAACCCCTCCCTAGTGGTGAGAACAAGAAAGAAGCAGACAATTCCAGGAGGTGGAGATTTGGACCAAATAACTGAAAATAAGAAAAGATACTCAAGAGTGTGCATCTGTATACAAACATGTTTAAGGTTCCAGGGATGCAGGTTTTAGGAAGGACCTACCCACTTCAGGATGGACTTTGCAAAACAGCAGTTGATTTTGCATTATCCATGTTCCTTGTAAATAACCACCCACCAATAATTTTGTTAGTGATACCCATAAAAATGTAATATTACAGTTAGTTGGCCGGCTATGAGCTCCCTTTCAGGGATGAGCAGCTGTGTAGGTGTTGTGCATCCCCGCATAAATTCTGTCATAAAATAACTACAATGAACAGCAGGACAAACTATAGGACAAAAGAAGGTATTTTAAAATCAACACACTTCTGGATGAAGAATAAGATCAAAATATGTGTTTTTTTGTTTTTTTAATCAAAATATGTTTATGCACATAGGAAATGTTCAAAGAATTAATAAATATAAATCTTTAAAGAATTGTATACAGAGGTATAAAACCCCCTAAACTACTGCAATCAAAATGTTAAAGAATGCAATTAAAATGAAAAGGACAAAGTAAGACATGGACATCTCAAATATATATGCATGAGAGTGTTCATGGATATAAGAAAAGGATATTCCACATTGTTACCAATCAGACACATGAAAACCACAGTGGAACTAGATGCTGCTTCATGCCCACATGGTTGGAAACAAAAAATAAATAAAATATCGACTGCTGATGAGAACATGGTGAAATGCAAACTTCTACAATCTGGAGAAAGATAAGTGTTCTCACTCTCCTTGTTTGCCTGTTTGCTTTAGAGACTGCATTTAATTACAACATTTCCCTGTTCCCTTTCCTCCCTCCAAGCTCCCCCAAATACCCATGGCCCCTAACTCTCCTTCAAATCCATGGCCTGCTTTTACATCAATTGTTATTGCAGGCATACATGTATTTGTATACATACATGTTCTCATACCTAACTAGTCGAGTCTGTATAATGTTACTCATATGTATATTTTTAGGGTTGGCCATTTGGCACTGAACAAATTGGTGTATTCTTCTCTGGGGAAGACAACCTTTCTCAGTAATGGTTTTACTCCATTTTCTGTAATTCTTTGTGTATGATGGAGGCCTCATGGGCTTTTCCCTGCCTGTGAAAATATGAATTGAAATAAGTATTGCTTTCTGATTTCCCCCAAGCACTTTGCCAAAAGATAAAAAGCTCACTTAGATATGGCAAAAATCATTGAGGTCTACAGTATACAAAAGTTGAAAATAACCAAAATATGCATTAGTTAATAAATGTTAATAAAATATGATGAATCCACAATAGATTAACCATAACAATGTAATACTGATACACTGTTTCAACCCATAAAATATTATGTTAAGTGAATGTCCAGTCACCACGTTTTTAAATACTTTATAATCCAATTCATTCAATATTATCCAAAGAGCATAAATGTATAGGCACCAAAAATAAATTCCCTGTTTTCCAGTACTCTGGCAGAGAAAGCAAATTAGAGAATAAATAGAGAATAGCTGAAAACTGGTATTGGGTTCCCTGATATAAAATTAATATGTATTTCCCTGCTGATAGAACATATCAATTAATGTATTAAGAAACATTAAGTTATAAACTTGGCATAGATAAGCTGAATGCTATAGAAATTATATATCCTTGTAGCTGTGAAAAACATTGATGAACTCTGAAAACTGGCCATGATACAGCTGAGGAATCAGAAAGATCCATCAACATGGAAGAGCCGATGAGAGTATAGGGTCCCTAGTAAGGATGTGGGCTTGTTAATACATTTTAGATGCAATAGGCCAAATCAATAAAAGCAGGTTTGTTGTGTGTGGCAGGTTTGTTGGGGGGGGGGGTGGTGGTGGTAACTCCTGGGTTTATCATTGATCCAAAGGAACAGAGTCAGAGAATTTTTCACCCAAACTAAGACAGGATAGCTTTATTTATAGACCTTAGGCAAAGAGTAATCACATGTCAGCCAGGAGCTTGGACTGTGCGGAATTATGGTCAGAAGCTGGGCACCTAGGCAGGCACTCGGGCAGGCAGGCCATATCAGAATGACTAAGAATTTTTAAATGCCATCAGGGTTGGGAGAAGGAGGACAGATGGGTTTCCTTGCTTGTGCAAGGGCAAGCAACAGGCTCCAACCAAACATTTGTAGTTAAAACAAAACAACTATTTTGATGATACTTTAATTTTATATTTTATTTTTAAAGACTGTTTTTCTTATTTATTTGTATGTGTTTGCTCTAGGAGTTCCTGGAGGTTCCAAAGAAGGCCAGAACAGTGTGTTAGATCCCTAGGACCTAGAATGACAAGAAGATGTGAACTTTGCCCATGGATGCCAGGAAACAGCATCTGGATCTCCGACAGAACTGTGAGTGCTCTGACCACAGATGATCTTCCCTTTTATATTTTATTCACATTAATATAATATTCTTGTGTGTGAAATTATTTCAAATATGGGATGTGCTTGTTTTTCTGCATATCATTTATAATTCACTAATATGAGTACTATATTGACTTATGGAAGAAATATTTCCTATAACTCAAATTTGACCTAGTATTGATTTTTAAGATTGTTTTATGTAAATGGCACATTTAGTATACTCTAAATAATTTAAACAGAAAGATTCCTCCTTAAATAGTCTTTTCATAGTTTATATCAGCTAAAGTCCGAAATTCAAGCCATTTTCAAACTTATTTCCCTAACTGCAGACACCCTTCAATGGCACTATTTAGGACCAAATACACAACTACGTGGTGAGTGAAATCTTAGCCAGATTTGCTCTCCAGTCATGACTAAACTCAACACTACTTACTATCTACATTTATCTAATAATATATTATAAATATATCTTCCTTCTGCCTCGGATTTTGATAAAGTTAGGTGAAACCGGTTGGGAATGGCTGCAGAGGATCACTGATTTCCCAGTGTAGCCTGCTCTTCTTCAACCAGCCTAGAGAACACTTTCGTAGAATGAGGTAAGAGGAAGGGCGAGGGCATTTGCAGGTCTTCTTCAGGAGGAAGAAGCATCAAGAGCATCTTTCAGTAAGAAAAATGTGTCATCTGTTGGGGACAAAGAACAAGTAGATTGGATGCTGGAGTCCGTGGGCAAGTGAAGAAACAGTTCACACTATATGAAATTGGTCATAGCCTTATTCGTAGAGCTCATAATAAAGCAGCGTCTGCAGCCCATCTCTAGAGTGGAATAGGCAACTACTCTAGCATGAAAAGCTGCCTCTGCAAATTGAGTGTGGCAACAATTCACACTGGCTGTCATCATTATGTCCCTCAAAACAAGTTAGCTGTACTTCATTCAGAAGGAAAAGTCATGATGCTCAAAAAATTTACCTTAACACACAGTCACACAGTCTATCTTTCAACTAAATGGACCCAGAATTCCAGTTATAGAATATTTATATAGATACATATGAACTGCACCTTTATCCTGCAGCATGCTCTTAGAAAGGATTTCTTCTGCTGCTTTATTTACATTCTTTGAAAGCTGTAACAGCCAATCAAATAAAAAGATTATTTCCTGCTTGTCTGACCCTTCATATTTAGGCAACAATAACTGTGCTTTGTGACAATCATCCCTGGGGCATCATTGTCCATTAGATTACGGAGCATTACCTAGATAATAAGGAGAAAGGGTCAATAGGATTTATTCCCCTTTGTTTTTGTTTCATTACAATAGTCTTGTATATAACTACTGAACAGCTGACATACGTACAAATACCCTAGGAAAATTACAATCTAGATTGTTAGATTACTTGAGTGGAAATACTTAGACATTTTACATTACCTGAAGAAGAGAGTGAGTTGCTCAGGCCAAAGGATAAAATCTGGATTAATAGAAAATGCTCTTTGGTTGGTGGCTTTATCTCTGGGTGCTCCCAGGGGTCTGGGTTTCTTGACACTGTTGGTCTGAATGTGGGGCAACATTTTGATTGTAAATAAAGAAAAATTAAAAAACAAGAAAATGGTCTACATTAACAGCTAGGTCTCAGTAAACCCAAATATATGGAAACAAGCTAAAGCTGGACTGTGGGATTTGGGGAGGTTAGACAAAAGTCAGCATTATATAGGAGTTTGTAAAACTGCTCTTATTTTCCAAAAGGAGTGAGTCATCTTTCTTATCTCGGGCAGAAAGACTATATGGCTACCTGTGGCACATATAAGCATATCAAAGCCCATGCCAGTCTCCAGACTCCATGGCTTCTATTCACCAGTGCCCCTTACACATTTCAAAGACCAAACATACTTCCTGGCCCTTCCCTGCCACCAGCTGCTTTCTCTGATTATAGCCTACTGTGCTCGCTCTTGCTATTCTCTCGCTCCCTGGCAATCTGACTCTCCTTTCTCACTTGCTCTTTCTGTCTTGCTATTCTCTCTCCCTACGTGCCTTGACACACACACAAACACACACTTGTGTGCTTCCCTGCCCTGATCATATCCAGTTGACTTCTTTTTCTCTCTTCTCTGGACTCTTCCTGATGCCTTTGGATATTTTCTCTCTTATTCACTATAAAAGTCTTTCCTTAAAGGAAGGGCCAAGTCGGCAGCTTCTTTACTGTGCCTCCTGCATACAACAACAACTGAATGTTGTCCCAAGGCACTTTTGAAAACTGCTAGACCCCTTGTATGTTTTATATTCATTACATGAGATTTTTCAAAGTTAATTCTCTAGTATCTTTTGAAAATTATGCAAGTGTACCAGTGGGATAGACAGAACCTAAGGTTCCTGATGACCTTCTTGAATACAATCCCTATGACACAAATGGGACATACCAATTCTCTCTCTGGACTGGGACAACCAATTTCTCTCTCTCTCTCTCTCTCTCTCTCTCTCTCTCTCTCTCTCTCTCTCTCTCAAAGAAAACAGCATAAAATGTTTTTAAAAATTCCACTGACATGGAAATTATCCTAATCCATTGCTTGACTATTTGACTGTTTATCTTGTCTAGTCTCCTTATTTTAACCAGTAGTCTTCCATTCAGCATGCCTCAAGAATTTGTTTATTTCTATGGTACCTTCATGTGAGTTGCCATGTCTAATTAATTCAGTATTTATACTACTGACTCTCATTTTCCCACACTTTGTAATATTGAATTCTATCATTATCTTCTGTCTTCAGTGTTCATACTTGTTTCCATAATTATATTTAGTTCAATTTCCTTACACATTTGTCAGATTAGTAATATCCAGTATTACTGAACTGATATCTTCAAACTCTAAGCCTAGATTATAGGGTAAAATATACTTGCTAGCATGCTGGAGGCTCTAGGTGAGGTCTCCCTGACTGTGAAAACTATTTTAGTTACAGAACAAGTCAATTTAGAACTGGAGGAGAATCCAAAATTTAAATATTACTCAACTTACACCAGCTCCATTTCAGAACTTTTAAGGTATTTTTTTAATGTTTGTTTAAAGGAAATCCTGAAATATGGCATTTTCCTTTCCATAATCAAGGCTCTGCATTTTAGTCTTATGTAGAGCACCTGTAAGTTAATTTATTGATCTATGGCCTAATTGCCTAGCACTTGTTCCTCAAGAATACTCTAATTTTGTATGCATCTTTCTGCCTTTTTGTTAGGCAACAATTTTTAGCCACAGCTTAAGTTATTAAAATAAAAGAAGACAAGAATCTTTTTGGAAACTCCCTTCCCAATATATTTAATGATAAAAGGCATATAGAGAAAAGCTTTCTAATGTTGTTTAATAGTGACCCTAACTTCATTTTTTCTTCAGTACTTTAAGGTAGTCTCTCAAAAGTTCTTACTGAAAACAACCATCAATATTTACTAGCTTCTGTGTATGTGTATGTGTGTGTGTGTGTGTGTTTATCTTCTAAATATCTTCTATTGCACTTGCTATCAGAAAAATTCTTCCATCCAATAACGAGCTCATCATATAGAGTTTAAAACCTGCCAAGCTAATACTACAGATGATGATGATTAATTCCTCAATGAGCAAGAGCCCTGGAGGTTTGACTTAGCACTACAGACCTGACATGTTTCCAAAAACAGTCCCAAGAGTTCCAAAAATGATTAGAAGATAAATCTTAGAATTTGTTAACTTGAAAGTATAGGTCTTAGATTATATTGAGGTCTGGAGACATCACTCATCAAGTAAAATGCTCTCTGTGCAGGCATAAATACCTAAGTTCAGGTTCCCTGGTGCCCACATAGAGCCAAGCACAGAGATGGCCATAGAGGGGCAGATACCCTGTTCTTGCTCACATGCCAGTACAGCCAGGTTCAGTGAGAGACATTGGCTCAAAAAATAAGTTGGAGAACAATTAAGGACACATTCTAATGGAGAACATGACCGCCAATAAAGCCTGCGCAAGCATGCAAATCCACAAATGCATGTATTCAAAGACCCATGGATGCCTACACACACAGACCCCCCCCCAACCACTCCAACACACACACACACTCAAGTTATATTCAAAAAGCACATTCAAACATGTGCACACAGCAGTAGGACAAGAAGTAACTTAATAAAATAGAGTAAAGAAATTGGTTACTCATTATTATACATGCACTAATTTTTGGATATTAACAATATATGATAGATACATATTTCTGTGTGTGAATGTGTGTTTGTGTGTATTGTGTGTGCTCAGTTGCATCTCTGGAGGTAAGAATATGAATCTCATGAAGGCTGTTCATTTCTTTTACCATGTGGATTCCAGTATTGAATTTAAGTTGCCATTTTGGTGGCGAGCTCCCTTATTTACTTCAAGTCTAGACAAACACATAATTGGTCTTATGCTGAAAAACTCAAGTACATGTAGTTACAATATTTGAATTATCCTTTAACTATTAGTACTCACCTAACTGAAAATAATACACCTTTCTTTGTCTTGACGAGTGTAGACTCTGTTTGGTGAATTAATATTTTCTTACTCTGTACATTTCCCGATTGACATAAAATTTTTGTGTGAAATAATGGAGATTATTGGCAATGTATATGTATTCTTGGATCAATGACTATAAATTCATTTAAATGTAGTATAATATTTTGGCTGTCTTTAATTGTAATTACATGCATACATTATTTTAGTTATTTTAAATAACATATACTATAACCATATACACTATTTCAAAATAAATATGTTTTTCTGATCTCAAATCAAAACAAAAATGCTTTGCAGTTATACTGTTATATGTTTATAATTTCTTAGCAAGTAGTACCAGTTGTCTTAGGAATCTTTAATGTTTGCAATAGTTTCATTCTTACCTTGGGATTTGTCCATGTCTATTTTTTTCGGTCTCTGACTCAAAAAATTTTAAACATATTTATTGTGTAAAGTCCTGGGGAATCTACTTTTTTCCCTCTCTGGTGGAATTTCTCATATTCCAGTTGTTCTGAACTGTTTTCTTTCTATGTTATTCTATTGATATTGTTCCATTAGAGACTTAACTGTTTGAGTAGATTTAGAGATTCATATTTTATCTGTACATTTCATGCAAAATTTACACATGGCCATAGCATATTAATTTTTAATATGTACTACTCTAAATTATGCACTTTAGGTAAAATATTCAATTCAACAAAAATAAAATATGACATATTATATTTGATAAATATTCCCTTTCAAGAGAAGCTTAGAAGAAACATTTTTTAATTTTAATTTTTCATATTAGCTATCTTTAATTTACATTTCAAATGTAATTCCCTTTCCTGCTTTCCCCTCCGAAAATCCTCTAACCCGCCTCCCCCTGCTCACCAACCCACCCACTCATGCTTAAAACCACCAGAGTAACCACCCCATTTGTACCACCTTTCTGTTTCCAGATAAGTATGTTGTGCCAGAGGTATGGGTCAGTGGAAAGGTACTTGCCAGTCAGGGAGTCTGTGTCACATTACATTGCACACTGACTTATACAACACATATGTGCACACACATATATATACACACATCGACACAGACACACATACATTCACACACATACACACATAAACACTCCACATGTTTGTATCTGAAAGTGTGCTATTTTTGGTAGATTTTGTTTTTTAAGGATTTTGAAATTGACTGTGAGATGCAAATATGAATTACAAAAATCAATAGGCAACATACAGACTGTTGAGTAGTAAACAGGAAACATAGTCCTACATAAAAGATTTGGCATGTCACATGATTTATCATGGATCACTGACCAAGCAAGTACTAAGTTTCTGAAGAATGTCCTCATTTATTTCATATTTCTACTGTAGTAACACCATGAGCAAAAACCACTTAGGAGGCAAATTTTTAGTATTTATTTATTTATCTATTTATTTATTTACTTATTTATTTATTTTTGGCTTTTAGGTTTCACAGAAGAAAGCTAAGGCAGGAACTACGATCAAGAGCACGGAAGAGTGTTACACACTAGTTGGCCACCAGGCTCACACTGTCTTGTATTTCCTAGGCTCACCTGGACTGTGTCTCTTACACTGCATAGCAACGAAGAGCTTTTGTCCAGTCTTATTGTATCTTGTTTTGCCATATCTCCTTGTTATCTCCTCAAGGCCTGATCTTTTCTGAGGGGAAATGGATAGGGAGTCTATCTTGCGAAGTGGAGAGGTGGGTGTAGGAGGGAGAAATATAAGGAGTGGAAACAGTTGTAGGAATATATTTTACGAGAAAAAGAATCTTTCAATTAAAAATAAATAAAAGGCATGGCCCACAGGCCAAACTTGGTCAATACAATTCCTCACCTGAGGTTCCCTGTTCTCAAGTTTGTCAAGTTGATAACCAAAACTCGCCTTAGGAGTCAGTCATTAATGTGCATGAGCTCTAGGCAGACACAGGCTAAAAGCACAGTACTGAAAGAAGGACTCACTTTGACAAAGCAGACAAGAGAAACCATCAAAGACCTTTTCAGGGTTAATAAAAGCTAGTCTTCATGGTTGTTGAGTGTTCATATAATCCATGAGATGAGAAATAGGAAGGCTCATATTTGAAAGAATATACATTTTAACAATAAGGAAGTTACCTAGGTATTGACAGCTACATGACTTAATGGTTTTAACAGTGGGAATCCTAAGGCCAAATTATCATTTGAACAATTAGCATTAGAAAAATAAGGCCTTAATGGAGCCTTAGGAATTTTGCAACTGTAATCCATACTTTAATTAGCACTTGACAAGATTTAGAATCCACATGAAAACAAACCTCTGGTCATGGCTGTGAGGGAATTTCTCCACATGTGTTTATGTAGATTGGAAAAATGGACTACATCAATGAAGAAGGTCTCAGAATCCATCAAAAGGAGGAAAAAGTCATCCCCCTGTTTACTGAGCAAGCGACAGAATCACCAGGTACTTCATATGCCTGCTATCAGGTCGGGCAACCACTCCTGATGGACTGCTGTCTCAGACAGTGAGCCAGAAGAATCCCTTCCCTCTTTGTGTGGCTAATCTCAAGTGTTTTGTTAACAACTAGAAAAGTAAATGAAACTACCATCAAGCGTATGTCAACAGTAGGTTCCTCAGAAAACTGCCACATGTATTTTAAAAGAAAATGGCATGTGTCTTTACAAGGACATTAATCGGGTCATGAAGAAGAAACCTAGCATGGACTTTGGAAGCAAGCAGACCTAAAGATAATAATGTAATAGAAATTAACCTAACTCAGAAGAAGAAATATCATGTATTTTCTCTCATTGCGGAATCTAAAAAAAAAAAAAAAAAACAGGAAAGTAAAAGGTAAAGTATTTGGGAAGAAAATTTAAATTAAAAGAAATATAGAGATAAGGAAAGGCAATTAGGATGACTGTGTGTTTAAATATGAACATGTGAGGAATGATATTGTATAATTAATAGATTGATAAATATAATAATATATTTAAAGCTTCAACAATAAATTAAAATTTATCAGAATGACTTTCTAAATTAAGGAAGAACATAAACTGCTTCTACTCTGATAATAACCAAATAATCATCAGTGGCTTCTCAGCTGAAGATCGTGGAATAAAAATGGCTTTTCTTGGCAAGACAGTTGTTATCTTAGCACAGGGGTCAGGACTGGGAGGGCCAGGGCAGAGTGGGAACATGAGGGAGGATTAATTATACTGAAACACCTTGAAAAATGTGTTACCTCTTTTCCAGCAGTTGACTGGCAGTGTTTTATAGACTTCCAAACATCGCAGGCTATTGTTGTGACTTTCTTAACCACGAGACCTTTATGGTAATAACCAAGACCCAATTGCTGAAAATACTATATGGTTGGGTTATAAATAAAATAAAAATAAAGGAAATGAATCCTAATTGTAATACCTAACAAACGGTCTTCAGAGTCTATGTACCAATGTGAATTCTGTGTTGCAGGGACTTACTAAGTCAGAGAATATGGAATAAAAATTTGTTAAGAAATACTTGCAAATGGGTTATTTACGTGTATACTATTTCAGGGCTGACCACATGGTATTAGACACAAGTTTCATTATATGGAATGAGCATATTGTATTTCTGTATTTAGTAATGTGTGTGTGTGTGTGTGTGTGTGTGTGGTGTGTGTAAAAACTAAGATAAAAAGAGGCCATGAATTTGAAAGAGAGTAAGAAAATAAGTAAGCAATAAGAGCAAAGAAAAAGAATGATGTATACACATCTGATATATATGTGTGTATACATCATTCCTTCTCTATCATTCTTTTTATATTATATATATTTATATATAAACTTATTTTTCATTAGGTAAAAACAGTATGTAAAAATGATTTGAGGATAATGTTAAGAATTCTTAACACTAACAGAAAACTTGGCAACACTACCTATAGAATACAGAATACCTACATGATTTACAAAATCATATGCAAAGATACTATAGTTACTATAGTGTCTAAAGTTACTGTAGATAATAACACCAGAAATTTATTTCCTAACTTCCTTTTTTGCTTTAGAAAATTCCATAATCTGTACAAGTTAAAAGAAAACCTCTAAATTAAAAAACAGCTGGCAAATATAATAGATGTTAGATAAAGTTGGCCAGGAGGAACAAAAAAGAGTTTATAAAAGTGATTTAGCTTGTTAAAATATGTTTTTAGTTGAAATAAAATTATCTCACTTTCTCCACCTTTCTAATCTCCCTCCAGCCTCCTCCAAATATCTTCTGTGCAACCCCTGCAGCCCCACGCTCATGCTCTAGAAAATGTTTTTAGTCTAGGAGATCAAGAAAAGCGGTTTCTTTCCTAAAATATGAAAATGTGGTAGCAGGACAGTGGAGAAGCACCGGTAAACATGTGTTGCACGCTGTTTTGCCAAGAAAGGATAAATTGAAGGAAGCAACAAGGAGATTCGTAAATTGACTAAGCAGACATTAACACAAATATTTATAAGGAGTAGGTAATTTCAGTGATAAAATATTCATGCAGCCAAGTTCTAGTGTAACTCTAAGTATATGTGTTGATATGGGCAGATATCCAAGTTGCAATATCAATATGCAATTTCAAATGGAAAATAGCTCCTACCTTCATCACTGTTGCTAAGTTTTAATGCTTAAAAAAATAAAGAAGTACCACAAGAGGCATGTTCTTATGTATTTTTGAATAACGGATGTTATAAATTACACATTTTAAGTTATAAGTGACAAATTACTAGTATTACTAAATAAGCAAACAGTTAAATTTAGTGATAGACACAATTCTTTAAATATATGTTCTACATCTACCACAAATTTGATTAGTTATCCATTTTTAATATAAATAATTACCAATAATCATCAAAATATAGAATAATTTTCATCTATCAATTATTTGTCTTCATTCGCATGGCATGTGGGAAATAGAAATTAGTTTTAGAATATATGGAATTGTTATGTTATATTTTGTTTTGAGAAATGAAGAATCAGTTAATCAGAACCTGTGAATATTTAACTCAAAGAAGAAACGTTAATGCGACTAAAACTCTAGTGTTCTCGATGCAGATATCCTGAAATATTTAGAATGTCTTCAAGCAGGTAGGTCCCTTTCTTTAAAAATGCAAGATGTTTTGTGCATTGAAGCATTTAAGCAAGAAACAGCAGTAGTGCTGGCTGCTTGTTTTTATATGTTGGATTTGAGACAGCCAGTGGCTATCAGCGTTTATCGAAAAGAGTGGTCATAATGAATCCTGAAGCTGGGAAAACTGACAAATTCTTCAGTACAATGAGCCACATCCTCCCTGATAGCCCTCAGTGTTTTACAGTTTTTAGAGCTAATTAGAAGCAGGTTCCAATATACATCCCCCAGCCTTTGCCTTTAAAAGGAGAACAGAGTCAGCTTTTTGAGCCCAAGCCAGATGCTGATTTTATAACCTTAGCTGTGTGGGTTAAGTACTAACAGCTCAGGATCTGAGACTTTCAAAGTTATTTTTAGGACGAATCACTTAATGAGCAGGTACAAACTTAAGCATAAATGAACAGCAGGGCAGAGGCAGCCAAGTGTCAGGGAGGGACTCAGATGGTAGGACAAATTGTGATTATTCAATCCGGTTATGGACAGTGGTGAATGAAAATGAACCCTTGCCAACTGCTACCCGGTCAAAAGGTGTGTTGTTTTGTGCATAGAAAAAGAAAATGGACAAGAAACAATATAATGCACTACATGTCAAAATAACTTTTTCTTGCTGTCTCTCAAGCAAACACAAAACCAATTTTATCTTCATGCTAGGTCTTCCCTCAGTCAGCTGTTAGCTCTAATATTAGCATCACACAGTTAATGAATGGTGTGGCTTTATTTTGTACCATATTATTTGTAATGACACATAGGTAGAATTCTGGGAGACATTGGCAGGATAATCATTTATCCATTCTGCTTCTAGCAACCACAGGCCATGTCTCCACCAAGAACGAACAGTCGGTGCCAGGAAGACTCACATACATCTGGTAGTTTGCACTGTAAAGATTGCACCAGATTCTTAGAATCTAGGAAACTGGTAAATCAGGAAACTTAAATGGTAACTTTGCCTTTCATGATATGTTAGATCCTGAGACTTTGGTTTGCAATTTGGTTTGGTTTTGAATAAAGAATACAAGGAGAATAAACCAACAATTAGCAATTTGGATGTGTTTATCTGATCATTCTAGCATCCTTTTAAAGAAAACATGATGCTAACACAAAGCTGCTTCTCAAAATATTTTTCTTGCAAGTCATTTCTGTAAATAAAAACATTTCTAACAGTATTTTCATCCTACACTTCACCCCAATGTCACAGATACTTTTATTTCAATTAAGCACTAATACATCTAAGAGCATTTGATGGATGACAAAAGTGGATATTTTTAACCCATTTTGAGCAACAGCTGTAAGGTAGATGGTATGCTCTGCCACAAAGAAAATAATAATTAATAATAATATACCTGAAGTTTTTTCTGTAAATTATAGAGTATTCTTCATGGATAAGATAGAGTACAGTGGATCAGTAATCAACATATGGTTGTATGCCACCTAGTCTCTCAGAATTTAAATTATGACCATAGTCATATGTCATAACACTTAGAATTTGCTTATCTATTCTATCAACGTAGACATGGCCTAGACATCAGTAGGATTAAATATGTGTAATATTGCTTTTCTATTTATGTTGAACCTAGTCTCCTTGTCTTATTAAAATTCTTGTTAATTGCCTAATATCTGCAACTCTAAATTTATCTTAGTTTAAATCAGACAAAGTTAAATACTTGTATTTACTTCCAAAGTATTCATAATCTAAGCTGGAGTCCTATTGGGAGCAAACCCTAATAAACAGTTTTCTGTTGCTGTTAGTCAGAGAGAATGACGAGATTTGATTCAAGCAAATTTTGCATTTGATTGACTGATGACAATCAGCAGAGGTTTATAACAATAAACTTTCCAACCTAATATTTACAAATATAAGTAAAGGTGATTATGATGGTGGTGTTGGTCATGATATGGTAACTCACCCAAATGAACATTATTAGGGTCAACAACATGTGAATCTATTTGTCTCACAGTTATCTTCTAAATATCTCCAGTATATTGAATGAAGCTATAGAAGGATCTAGTCATTTTTCCCACTAATAGATAGACCTATTGTCTTAGTTAGGGTTTCTATTCCTGCACAAAACAGCATGACCAAGAAGCAAGTTGGGGAGGAAAGTATTTATTCAGCTTACACTTCCACACTGCTGTTCATCCTCAAAGGAAGTCAGGAGAGGAACTCACATAGGGCAGGAACTTAGGGTCAGGAATTTGGAAGCAGGAGCTGATGCAGAGGCCATGGAGGGGTGCTGCTTATTGGATTGCTTCCCCTGGCTTGCTCAGCTTGATTTCTTACAGAACCCAGGACTACCAGCTCAGGAATAGCACCATACACAATGGGCTCTCCTTCCCTTGATCATTAATAGAGAAAATACCTTACAGCCAGATGTCATGGAGGCATTTCCTCAAAGAAGGCCCCTTTCTCTGTGATAACTTCAGCTTGTGTCAAGCTGACACACAAAACCAGTCAGTTCTCCTATGTCACCTCAAGTCTAAAAGCAGCATCACTATTTAGATTTAGGATGATCAATAAAATGAGCAAATTTGAAACTGATTTAAAGGCAGATCTTTCACCCACAGCAGACGCCTGTTTGCCAAGTCTGCTGTCAACTTTACATTCTTGGTCATTGGTTTAGCTATGTTGTACCTAGTTATTTATAGAGACTAAGTAACTACATGAAACTCTGCCAACAGTTTGACCAAATCAGCAAAGGGAACAAGAGTGTATGAGTTGTTTTGTGACACATTATTATAAGATGGAGGCATAATGCAGTCTCTTTTAGATACAGTGATAAAAAGGAACTTTCCTAATAGTACAAGAAAACTGCAAATCAAAACATGTGTGTGTGTGTGTGTGTGTGTGTGTGTGTGTGTGCCCAACACACACTAACAAATATAGGATTCTTTAACAGACCAGGTAACAAGCAAAGCAATGAAGGAATTCTTACTGGACTCTAGAAAATGTCAAATGAATTAATGATAATTTGAGATTTACTTAAGCAATGTGCCTGTCTCCTGAAGGGAAAAGTAAAGCAACAACAGTAACAACAAAAACTAATAATAATAGTAATAATGATAATAATTATTATTAATAATAATAAAATAATTATAATTTTATAATTGGCACAGGCTGAAAAACATTTACAAACACAATGTTTTGGGGGAAAGCTGCTTTTCTAGCAGAACTGGGATAAAATTGGGGTGTGATTATGCACTAATTTGGTGGGAGAGGAAGAGCCTCTTTTTAAGGGAGTTTGAATTCTAACACTAAAATAATGAAACAGAAAAAAAATGTCCTTTGTCTAAATGACTGGAAATTAGGGAAATCAGTGAATGCAGGAAGTTTAGGATCTCAAAGATGCGAATGCTTCCCATCAACTAATAGTAAAGTTTTGAACATAAAGTGACTCAGGTAAACAGATGCTCCTTAGATGCTCCTTAGATTTATAACCTTGGAGGAAGGATTGAATAAGAGATAATTTTCACACATTACTAAAACTGAAAATTAAATCTTGTTAAGTTTGAAGCCCAGGATACATTAAATATATGGTGCTGAATTACTTTGAAAAGCATGACTCAGAGCTATGATTCAAGAGATATCTCCACAAACACCCTAAATGCCCATAGTATAGTTGACTCTGGGGATCACTGCAAATACAGCTATCAGAGCAATGATCTCCTTGAGGCAAGAAGGAAATACAGTTCATCACAACTCAGTAGCTGATGCTAGTTTAAACTTCTAGAGTAAGGCAAGGGGCAGTTTATTTTAGGAATAATTAAAATAGTGCAATTTGGGAAAAAGAAAAAGGTTCCTGATGTAATACAATCCCATGTGCACAATAAAGCTTATCTTATAAAACCAGTGAAACTCTTCAAAGCACATGTCACTTATTTTTAGAAGATGAATTCTATAAATAACTATATAGATTATCTTAAGGGCCTGGGAGAGGATCTGGTGTCATCTCAATCATACAGATGGCACAAAGGTTAGCCATCTCTGGTCCTATTTGTAAGGATTGGGAGCAAGGTGGGGGCTGGGACTTGGGAATGGGTCAGGAAGATGTGGAGTGACCCTGCATAAAGCCCTAAGGTTACCAGGCCATTAAGCAACTCCATTCCCAGCATTCTGAGTGGAGAACAGCTTATTTATGTCTTCCTTAGAATAAATAACCTGGGTGTTTAACATTCCTAGTTTTCCTAAGGCTTCTCTGTGAACACAATGACCTCTGTGACCCAGACATTTCCTTTTTCTATTTTATGTCTGTGTCTTACTGTGTGCACCAGGTTGTCCAGGAACCCACAATAATATAACTCTCTTAGTGCGAAATTGTGGAATAATGAAAATGCATCACAATACCCAGTTTGCAATTAATTCATGAGAAAGAGGGAGAGGAAAGGGAAAGAAAGGAGGGCTGTAGAGAAGGTACAGGATATTAGCCGACATTTGCTCTGAAAGTGGCTGTTGCAACATCAGATACTTGGAGTTAAATGGATCACATTCTCATCATTAGAAGTTTCCCAAGTCTTTCAGTAAGCACTGTTAAAAAAAATAACAGTTCCTGAAATAGATGTGTCCTAAAAGAAAGTATATTTTATGACCCAGTCTCAGGATTGCAGAAAATGTACTGAAATAGATTCATCACAGGAACAACATCTCTCAGTGACAATGTTAGATGTTATCAGAGGACAGTGGGAAAAGAACACTGGGACGATGCACATTCCAAAAGTGACAGGATTGCCAAGCACAGGGTAGATCAAGAAAAGCCCTTCTACATTCCTATTATCAGGATAAGGAAACTTTAAAACATGCTGAAATAGAAATCAGAACAGATTTTTCCAAATGTGGCTGCGAAATAAAATAGTCAACAGCTTTGTCTCTGTGTGTTGCTATAGCAGGAAACGCCTTTTCTCATGGCCCTCTGAGTTAAGTAGATAAGCGTGAGGACTAGCACCTGTCTGTCATCACAGACTGCAATGGGTCTGTAGATTAGGATTTGTTGTGGTAAGTATTTAATTTCAAGGAGAGGTGTCTACCAAACCTTTGCTCACTCAGTTTCTAGATGAAAGACACAAAATTTTTATATTTGTAATAAGCCTTTAAAGCACTAGAACTGGGCAGGTATCTGTCCTCCACACTATGATGTCTTCTTTCCTGCCAACCCCAAAGTATGACTTACCATGCTCCACCTGGGCTGTTCTTGCTCCACTCGGCTAGCCTTCATGGCCACGTTTTCATGATTTACCTACCCCATGATGTCTTCTCTCTCCACCTTCTCTCTCTCTCTTTTTCTTTTAGTCTCTGCCTCAAATCACAAGCCTGGTAAACAAAGTCCCACCTACCTGTCTTCTTCCCAGCTGTAAGCTGTAGGCATCTTTATTCAACCAATAGTTTTAAACTAAAAATCAAGGTTAGATAGCATCACTTGAAATCTGCTAGGTACTCCTAGTCCCTAGGGAAGCAAGGCCAGTAGTTAGCAATACAGCTCAAAAGAGGAAACTTCAACCGGGATGGATGTTAGTATTCTGTTAAGTATAGATAGACTATGCATGAAAACATGTAAGAACCCAGTAAGAGTTCCTTCTCCCTCTTTCCCTCTCTCCCTCCTGTCCTCCCTATCCCATCCCCTTGGCCCCTCTTCCCTATCTCTGTCCCTCCCTCCCCCTCCCCATGCTCTCTCTTCTTGTGTGTCTATATATGAAGAGCAGGACATGGCATCAGAAATGCTTGCCCAGGAATTTTTATCTAATTATTCTATGCATATGGAAGTGCTCCTTCCCTGGAACCATGTATTAACTAGGCATTATGAAGAGTTTGTAGAGAATGTGAGTGAAACTGTTGGAAATTAATCGATCATGAGAAAGTATCCTGAGTACTTTGAAGAATTTTTACGAAGGTTTGTGTCTCTTCATATGGGTCTACAAATGACTGTGGTGAATTCAAACTCTATAACTGTGTCAAGGAAACATTGAATGGATACGAAATTTTCTTTGACTACTAATTCATAAACATTTAAGAATTGTTTGTTACTACAACATAAACTCATTTCTTCTGACTGATCTGAGTGGTTTTGTGTTCCAAGGAATTAAAAATTAAATAAAAATGAAAGATGGAAAAGAACCCATTATGTTTTTAATTGACTCATAAATAATAGCATCATGTGTAAGACAGAATTTCCTCTTTGGAAAAAAAATTAGTAAATTGTTTTGGTCACCTGGTTTTTGATGGATATTCCACACCCATTATCAGATTGGGTATTATTGATAACTACCCCTTTCATCCTGGCTGAAGGGCTATGTCAATTTCACACAGTAGAGTACTGGACCACTTAATCCTGAAGTTTTTGCACTGGTATCCTCTGGTATCAAATTGTTTATCAAATTCTAATGAAGCAGGACTATATGACATGCTGTGACCTCATACTGAACTAATATATTTGAGCTGTATTTTACACAGATAATGCTGCCACAAAGGTAAAATCGGTGATTTTCACAATTGCTAAAGCACATTTCAAATTCCCAGAATTGACTCTTTTGAGGAGAGAGCAAATACTGACTAAAATTAGAAGGAGAAGCACTGTGTTATATATTTATTTATTTACTTACTTATTTATTTATTTATTTTTAAGACAGGGTCTCACTATGTAGTTCTGGCTGACCTTGATCACACAAAGATCCAACTGCTTCTGTATCCCTAACACTGGGGTTAAAAGTGTATGCCACCATACCAGGCTTTACCAAGTTCTTACTTCTTTTGTTTGTTTGCTTTTTTAAAAATTATTTTTCTTAGATATATTCTTGACTTGAATTTCAAATGATTTCTTCTTTCCTGCCTCCCCCCAAAAATCCTATAAGCTATCTCCCCTCCCCCTGTTCCCCAAACAACCCTCTCCTGCTTCCCTATCCTGATATTCCCCTACACTGTGGCATTGAGCCTTTCCAGGACCAAGGGCCTCTCCTTCTTTTGATGTCCAACAAGACCATTCTCTGCTGCCTATGCCTCTGGATCCATGGGTAACACCATGTGCACTCTCTGGTTGATGGTTTTGTTCCTGGGAGTTCGGGGAGTACTGGGTGGCTCATATATTGTTCCTCCCATGGTGCTGCAATCTCCTTCAGTTCCTTGGGTCCTTTCTCTAGCTACCCCACTAGGGACCCTGTGCTCAGTTCAATGGCTGGCAGAGAGTGGCCCCTCTGTATTTCTCATACACTAGCATAGCCTCCAAAGTGACAGCTATATCCTACTCCTGTCAACATGTACTTGTGGGCATCAATAATAGTGTCTGGGTTTTGTAACTGTATATGGGATGAATATACATATACTAGGTGGGGTAGCATCTGGATGGTATTTCCTTCAGACTCTGCTTCACACACTTTGTCTCTGTATCTTCTTCTGTGGGTATTTTGTCCCCCCTTCAAAGAAGAACCCAAGTATCCATACTTTGTTCTTACTTCTTCTTGGGCATCATTTGATATGTGAATTGTGTCTTGGGTATTCCAAGCTTCTATGCTATATCCACTTATCAGTGAGTGAATACCATGTGTATTCATTTGGGATTGGGTTACCGCACTTAGAACGATATTTCCAGTTCCACCCATTTGCCTAAGAATTTTATTAATTCATTGTTTTTAATAGCTGAGTAGTATTCCATTGTGTAAATATACCACATTTTCTGTATCCATTCCTCCATTGACGGACATCTGGGTTCTTTCCAGCTTCTGACGATTATAAATGGGGATGCTATGAACATAGTGGAGCATGTGTCCTTATAACATGCTGGAGAATCCTCTGGGTATATGCCCAGGAGAGGTAGTATTATGACCAGTTTTCTGAGGAGTTGCCAAACTGATTTTCAGAGTGGTTGTAATTTCTTTTATGTAAAAAGTCTTCAAAAGAACAGGAATTCAAGGCCCATACCTAAACATAGTAAAAGCAATATACAACAAACCAAGAGACAACATCAAACTAAATGGAGAGAAACTTGAAACAATCCCACTAAAATTGGGGACTAAACAAGGCTGCCTTCTCTCTATATATCTATTCAACATAGTACTTGAAGTTCTAACTAGAGCAATTAGACAACAAAAGGAGGTCAAAGGGAAGAAGTCAAATTATCATTACTTGCAGATGATATGATATGATATACTTAAGAGACCCAAAAAAACCCCACCAGAGGACTCCTATAGCTGATAAACAAGTTCAGCAAAGTGACTGGATATAAAATTAACTAAAACAAATCAGTAGTCTTCCTATACCCAAAGGTTAAACAGGCTGAAAAAGAAATTATGGAAATGACACCATTCACAATAGTCACAAACAATATAAAGTATTTTGGTGTGACTCTAACCAAACAAGTGAAAGATCTGTATGACAAGAACTTCAAGTGTCTGAAGAAAGAAATTGAAGAAGACCTCAGAAGATGGAAAGATCTCCCATGCCCATGGATTGGCAAAATTAATATACTAAAAATGGCCATCTTGCCAAAAAGTAATCTACAGATTCAATGCAATCTCCATAAAAATCCCAACTCAATTCTTCATAGAGTTAGAAAGAGCAATTCTCATATTCATCTGGAATAACAAAAAATCCAGGGTAGCTAGAACTATTCTCAACAGTAAAAGAACTTCTGGGGGAATCAGCATCCTGGACCTCAAGCAGTACTACAGAGCAATAGTCTTAAATAGTGCATGATATTGGTACAGTGACAGGTGGGCAGATCAATGGAATAGAATTGAAGACTCAGAAATGAAGCCACATACCTATGGTCACTTGATCTTTGACAAAGGAGCTAAAACCATCCAGTGGAAAAAAGATAGCCTTTTCAACAAATGGTGCTGTTTCAACTGGTGGCTAGCATGCAGAAGAATGCAAATCGATCCATTCTTATCTTTTTGTACTAAGCTCAAGTCCAAGTGGATCAAAGACCTCCACATAAAAGCAGACACGCTAATAGAATCTAATAGAAAAGAAACTGGGGAAGAGCCTTGAGGACATGGGCACAGGAGAACATTTCCTGAACAGAACACCAATAGCTTATGCTCTAAGATCAAGAATTAACAAATGGGACCTCTAAAACTTACAAACTTTCTGTAAGGCAAAGAAAACTGTCAATAGGACAAAACAGCAACCAAAAAATTGCAAAAAGATCTTCACCAACCCTACATCTGACAGAGGGCTAATATCCAATATATACAAAACTCAAAAAGTTAGACACCAAGTTCTTTGTTTAGGCAGCACTATAAGAGACTGAAAGTTGATAGCCATGATATTCCAAGAAATTTCTATACAAGACCTTGCTTCATTTAGCTTTATAAAGTCTCCTTGAAATTTTTAGAGCTTTCTAAGAAGTGCTCACTGATAGCTTCTGAAAGTATTTGTTTCAGTTTTCTTCTTTTAAGTAGAAGGTTTATACCTTTTAATACAAATTTCTAATATAACATATTCCCAGATAATAATATCCATTATTCATAAATCACTTCTATTGTGCTACCATTTTCACCAAACATTTTTACCACACATATACACATAGACACATACACACACACACACACACACACACAAGCATACACACAGATATATACACACAGACACACACAGAGATACACACACATGCACATACAGACATACACACAACATATACATGGATACACACACACACACACAGATATGATCACACAGGCTGGAAGATGGTTCTGTAGTTATGAACACTGGCTGTTCTTCCATGATTCAATTCCCTGAACCTACGTGACTGATCTCATTTGTCCATACCTACAGTCCTAGGGGTTCTTATGACAAGATTTTTGCCTCCAGAGTCATTGCACAGATGGCACACAGGCATACTTGCACACAAATCACAGTTATAAATATGTTTTTTAAGTTAAAAATGTCAATATAAACAAAAGAGCAATGTCTAGGAATATGGCGAAAATGTATACTTGCAAAATTTTCCTAGAACCAAAAAAAAAAGAGAGAAAAGAAAAAGAAAAGAAAGAAAGAAAGGAAGGAAGGAAGGAAGGAAGGAAGGAAGGAAGGAAGGAAGTAAGAAAGAAAGAAAGAAAGAAAGAAAGAAAGAAAGAAGGAAAGAAGGAAGGAAGGGAGGAAGGAAGGAAAGAAAGAAAGAAAGAAAGAAAGAAAGAAAGAAAGAAAGAAAGAAAGAAAGAAAGAAAGAAAGAAAGAAAGAAGGAAGGAAGGAAGGAAGGAAGGAAGGAAGGAAGGAAGGAAGGAAGGAAAGGAAGAAAGAAAGAAAGAAAGAAAGAAAGAAAGAAAGAAAGAAAGAAAGAAAGAAAGAAAGAAAGAAAGAAGGAAAGAAAGAAGGAAAGAAAGAAAGAAGGAAAGAAAGAAAGAAGGAAAGAAAGAAAGAAGGAAGGAAAGAAAAAAGAAAGAGATAACATTTTGGAGAAGTTAAAATTCTGGTCTGGGGGAGTAAGAAAGGAGACATGGAAAACAATTCAGAGTTCTTTGCCCTGCTCTTGTTGAAAACACTGTGAAGCGTTCTTCTAAGCTAAAAAAAATGCTTAGTATGGAATTCTAACAAAGACGTCTGATGACATACTGATTCTAACTTGTGGTTAAAATAACGAACTGTTTAAAACATGACTAATTTTCCAATTTGTTGTAAGAGGTTCAGACTTTCAGACTTTCTGACTTTCAATGAAAATCAGCTCTTTGTTAGACTTAAGCTACCAGAAATTGACTTCCAGTCTGTAGCTGCTGATCTCTCTGTGTTTTCATTTCTTTATTCACACTGTGCAGTAATGACCAAATGCTGTTATCCTTAGACAGCCTGAATATTTGTGCAGACACACCGTGAGAGACTTATGAGGATCTACATTTTGTAGGCAGGAATCCTAGAGCATGGCAGTGATTTATATTAAAATAAAAGAGACTCAAGGACAAGGAGAATTGTTGAAAGAAAAAATATATTGTGAGGATTATTAGCCACAAAATCAGTATAATAATCTGCACGGGAATCCAAAACCCTGGCAAAGAATGAGGATATTTCAAATACTCAACTGTGCTTGGCTTTTAGTAATACCATATTTACCTAGTATCCATCATATCAGATCTACAAAAAGAATAGCAATAAAAATAGCATTATTTTTTCTTTATAGTTATACAAGGAGTTGACAGCACAATTTGGTGGAGCAGCCTATTTACAGTTCCTTCTTCCAAGAGAAATGTGTTTGGAAATACAATGTGTGCCCCTGAACAAACTTTTCAAAATAGTTCCAAATGAAACAATAAATACTGTCCGACATTATTGCTTAAAATCTTCCTAATAAGAAAAGTAGATAGAAAACAGACTGGAGAGTAAATGGCTCTCCAGATTGAGAATATATTCAAATCGCTCTTAAAACTGCATTATTTATTATTAAGAAATCTATAGATTTGGGAAGAATGTGCCACATGATCTGTTTACACACATTTGTACTTTAGTGATTTGCCGTTTGTGACAGAAGTCACTAAACATCAGTAAAAATAAAGTCATTAGTTCTATTGGAAAGAAAGGTACCCAGAAATTTGGCAATAATTAGAATAAACTTCATGATATACTTCAGTGCCTGTGCATGATTAGCTATGCAGAAACACAAAATAAAAGGACATTTATACCTGGATTCAATATATAGGGATGAGAGCTTCCATGACGTTTCTCTTGAAGCATGAATGTTTAGCAGTAAACAAAAAGACAAATATTCCCATGTTGGTGGTGCTTGCAGGAGACTTGAGAGAACAAGGAGTGTAAATATGGAAATTATGCATATTATTTTAGACCAGATATAAGAGTATGGTCTTTCTTGCCTCTATATATGCAGAACTTTCTCCTTTCCCAATATTTTCTACCTAAATTGTGCTTTTGATACAAATGCTACATGGGTATTAACACATCAGTATTAAAAATCCATAATTTACATTTGGGGCACTCAGAGGATTGTTCCCTCTACAAAAATAGACTAATGACCAGTTTGGTGTATCTATAATTATAACAGACAGGTTACTTTCATAGTCTTGAAATTCTTCTGTGCAGTGCTTCTTTATTGCTTCATGGGTTCTGAAACCATTGATCTTTCTATTCCCTCCCTATTTTGTCACTAGCAGCAAGAGAGTGTTGGGTTTCACAGTGTATATACTTGACATTTGGTTTTATTCCAACCACTAATATAGCCTTAAGTTTTCATTCTATCATCTAAGAAATAGTCCAATGGCTTATTTCTTTTCAGTACAGGATAATATCTCATTATGTAGATATGCAGCAATTGATTTATCCACTCATATATGAAGGATATTTTAATGATCTACATCTTGTGAAATTGGGAATAAAACTTCTGTAAGTGGATATATCTGCATCTACCAAACACTCTCTAACCTAAGGCTCAAAGAAAACTGGAGAAGGGATGGAGTAGGGGGGAAAGATTGTTAATGTGGCAATTTACTGTGAGATTGTGTTTCTTAGTAACTTGAAATTATAACCATAGAGTCTCACCAACATGACCGCTCAAATGTGAACAGAACAAGATGGTACCAGGAGACATGCCAAAGGGGAAATGGAAATCTCAAACCTACACAAATTCAACTGAGGACCCAGAGAAGTGGCCTTCCTCAGGGAAGGGTACAAAATTGCTTGTCCAGGGCCAAACAGTCACTCCTGAACACATAGAGACAAGCTACATTATATAAACTGAGCAAGTTACAGTTAGGACTATGAGTGTGTGTACATGTGCATAAATGCATTGATAGCAGTTAATGAAAAAAACTGTTATAAGTTTGGACTGATAAATTTGAAGACTAGGAAAGTCTTCCAAAGTATACCTGGGAATACTTTGGAGCAGTAAGGGGAATGAAGAGCTGTTATATTATAATCTCAAAAGAACAAAAGCTGCTATAGGTATATTTCTGTGTAAACACAGACTTTTAAATTCCTTTGAGTATGTACCAAATAGTATAATTGCATTACTATTTGTTAAATGTACATTTATTTCTTATAAAACTCCCAAACTGTCTGCCAAAACAAGTCTAGTTTAGATTTCCATCAGTAATAGACAAGAGTTTTATAGCTTCTCAATCTTAGAAGTAATTGATGTTATAAGTGTATTTGATTATATATCACAATTGATGAAATATCTCTTAAGGTTTTTGGTTCATTTTCTAATTTGACATCGACTTTCTTATTGAGACCTGGAATCATTTGTCTGTTTCATAAGAGTTTGCTGGTAGGTATATCCCCCATAAATAATTTACCTCAGATTATGATCTCTTGTTTTATTTTCTTAAAAGTGTGTTTGACAGGGAAGAGATTTATTTTTAAGTAAGTGAGTATTTGTTAGTACATTCTTTAATCTGATTTGGATGTTGTGGTTTAGTCATACACAGAGTTAGGATCAACGTTTTCTGCTATGCTATTTCCTAACAGTGTTACTGTATTAAATTTAAATCTGCAACAATTAATTTCTATGTCTAGATTTTTAACATGGTATATTTAGCATTGTGATAATGTTTTTATATGTGGAGTCCGTAGCTCTAAAACTATTTGTTGAATATATTCGTTTAGTGCATTTGCATTGCTCCTTGGTTAAAGATTCAAAGACGATATTTATTCACATCTATTGCTGCTCTGCACAATAACACATATATTTGTCAATGGTACATGACTGCTGTGATTACGACAGGTTTATACTAAAGCTTCAGTATGAATACTACCTTCTTTCAACTGCAATCTTTACTAACATGCTACTCATTTTGAGCTTTTATGTCTCTCTGTAAACCATAGACTTGCTTTGTGTATGGCCACAGAAATCCTGACTTTATCTCTATTCACCTTTCTGCATCTACATTTTTTTAAAAAATAGTGGTTTATTCTCTAGCACCATTTTCATGCAGATAGAAGAGGAATTATCAATTGTGAGATGGCTGGGCTCTTTTGATCATAGTGCAGACACTTTAAGCTCCTTACAAGGCTGTGAATGAACAAATCCCACTTAAGTCAGTTGTTATAAATGGCAAAAGCAAGGGAAATAAATGAGTTGGTGGAACAAATGTATAAGCATCCATTAATGACACAGATATATCTGATTAAAGACCTGGATGAAGGGAGAATAGAAATCCTCCAGGGGACAGGACAGAGCATTTCTGAATAAATATCAAGGGAGGCCACAGGCTTAGGGAACCCATGAGAGAAGAAACAGCACACCAGGTATTGAGACAAGAGGCAAGGGATAACAGTACACACATGAATAGATCTTAAGGACTTTTGCGATTTATTTCATTTTATTTTAATAATTTTTCCTTTGAGAACTTCACACATTAATATTCTGTATTTTTGCCAATTCCACCTGTTCCTCTGCCCCTTTCAGCTCTCCATTCTTTCTTAGATTCACAACCTCTCCTACTTCAGTTCTTATTATGACACACATACTGTTTTACATGCTTGTGTGTTCATATGCTTAAGACTAGTAACTTGGGACCAGATTAGGCGTGGTCCTTGGAGAAGATTGATTCTCGCTCCTATAGTAACTGTAGACTGCCTGCATTTTTCATCTAGGTTTGATGACTTGTGAAAGTGACCCCATATCAGCAGGTATGTTGAATGTTGTTGTCTGTTCAGGAACCATATTTCAGAAACATCAGAAATGCAGATTTCCTCTTGTGCCTAAAAGACCTGGTCTTGTGTTATGGATCCTGGCCCTTCTTCCAATGTTCCCTTACTTAGCCTTAAAGAGAAGAGTTGCGTCTCTGTATTAATGAATCTGCGGTCTGATTGGAGTTAAGGCCCATTCAATATGCCTGATACTAGAAACATAGCTAACTATTCATATCAGAAGAGGAAGTTGACAGAATTGAGAGTTGAACCTATTACCAAAATTTTCCTAAATCAATCTAAAGCATAACTATATCCTAAACAACTACTGTTACAGCCACAGAGATGTATCATTCTTGCCCATCATCAAATATATTTCTTTTTGAAAGACATGGGTTTGACATTTCTTAAGGTGCTTCTCAGCCATCCGAAGTTCTTCAGATGAAAATTCTTTGTTTAGTTCTGCCCAGCATGCAATAAGGACACATGATCCACTGTGTTCACAGCAGCCTTATTTATAATAGCCAGAAGCTGGAAAGAACCCAGATGTCCCTCAATGGAGGAATAGATACAGAAAATTTGGTATATTTACACAGTGGAATACTACTCAGCATTTAAAAACAATGAATTCATGAAATTCTTAGGCAAATGGTTGGAACTGGAAAATATCCTAAGTGAGGTAACCCAATCACAAAAGAATACACATGGAATGCAATCACTGATAAGCGGATATTAATTAGCCCAGAAGCTCTGAATTCTCAAGACACAATTAACATATAAAATGATATCCAAGAAGAAGGAAGGGGAGGGCCCTGGTTCTGAAAAGTCTTGATCCAGCATTGTAGGGCAGTACCAGGACAGAGAAATAGGAGGGGGGTGATTGGGAAATGGGCAGAGGGAAGAGGGCTTATGATATGGGGACGAGGGGGGGGAGGGTTGGGGAACCGGGAAAGTGGAAGGCATTCAGAATGTAAACACAGAATATAGAAAATTTAAAAAGAAAAAGAAGAAAAAAATTTAAAGAAGAAAAAGAAAAAAAAAAGACACAGGTTTCTTGACAGATCCTAAGGCTTTTTATTGGGTGGGAAAAGGCAGGATGATAAGGAGAGACAAGGTATGAACATTATCCTTTTAGTTTCATTTGTTTCATCTTTGCTTTCTTTTCTATCTATATCAGTGGAATCCCTCTAATTCATAATTTCAAACTACACAGTAAAAAAGAAAAATAGGATAGGAGGAGCCTTATTAGAATCTCTCCCAAGTGACTTCTTTTTGCCATCAAGAAAAAATTGTAACATCATAATTTTCTTTCATTCTCATAAAATGGACACATGTGTGTGTTGCATCCAGAGAATTCTGGGAACTCAGAGGGAAATAACAAAATGAGGTTAGAGTTTAGTTCTTTGGCACCACTCCATGTGTGTGTCTGAGGCTGGCTATATTTTTCTGTGACAGGTCTAGGACTCTTTCAAGTCGGCTACATCACTCCACCCTCTAACCTGTGTTGTTTGAATTGCCTTGTGTTTGTAACAGTATCCAGAGTCTATACTTAAGATTTGCTACAAAAATGAGCTGGTTGGATAACAGAAATCCAACACACCTGTGTTCACAGGTACAAGGGCCAGAAATCTAATATTGAGATGGGAATGCAGAAGTTTCTTCGGAGTGGTGAGTAAAATGTGTAGCATGCCTCAGACATACCTGGAAGATTCAGGTTTTCTTTTGCTCATCGTTGGTGGAGCCCTTCCTTTCTTCCTTCTTTCCATGCTTGTCTCTGCGCACATACAGATTTCTCTTTTCTGAAACCACCTCATTCCCAAACCTTATCACAGGCATAAGCACCAAGTTTAAGACTTCTGAATATTATTTTATTCCATCTCATCTCATGGGAGAAAACATAAAGGTGTTTCTTCTAAAAGGACTTCTTACATAAAATTCTAGGTTCTCACATTTGAAAATGTGTCTTGCTCATTGCTAGGAGGCTATGTAAAAGCCTGTTACACTTATCTAGGAAAAAAACCTATGGAAATTGATGTTCTTGATTCTAGACAGAATGGGGATAAAGTATGGGCATTTGTGTGGAATGTAATTAATGGGAGTGTATTACAAGCTTTTTTTCCAAGAAAGAGAACCATTTTGAGTACATACAAAAGGCAGGAGAAAAAAACAGAGAAAGAACAAGAAAAACAGGCAGAGAGGCACACAAAGAGAAAGAACAGAATAGATAAAATACATAAGAATTTACATGGAAACCTATTTATTAACATATGCATGCATATTTTTCCACATGCACAAATACAAGTAGACAACTAAAGATATTTTCAAATCCATCTCTATATATACAAAAGAATATTGACTTGTCAAGTTTTATGCAGAAGCATACATACTTACTTTTTATTCATACGTCTAAATATATCTAAATTTTCCAGGGAAAATCCACAATGGAAGTCTAGAGTTTCAGCCACATGTAAGTTTTGAAATCTCCATTAACAACTATGAGTAGTTATCTTAGATGTACGTGCACAGACAGTGGTCTAGCTACTAGGAAGTATCTGAGAATCCTTATTGTGTAAATACCACTTGAAGATGCCTAGTTTGCCAAAAAGTAGAATAGGATTAATAAGGCACAAAAAATGTGTTGCAAATGTCTCGCTCTTAGAACTCTAATGCTTTCAGTCAAGAAAACAAGTCACACAAAGGAAAGTTTACTGAGAAGGGAAAAAACCATGAATGAAAAATATAGAAATAAAAATAAAACAACCCAGATTTGGAGGTTGGGCAGGAAAATGCAATTGTGTTTCAACAAGTGATGGTTCATTTTTAACATTTGTTGTGCCTGGATGAGGAAAAATGTGATCTGAGAATAAGCTACTATATTTAAATAACATTGAGCCATAATTAGACAAGGGATACAGATGAAGCATCCATGTAACCCGTCCTGTAATCTAGAACTTTACAGTTCAGTATCTATTTCAGATGATGTAAGCAACATTGACACAGAGTTTAAAGCTGATACATTTTATTGCAGAATTTATCATATTTTAAAAGTTAAACCTTGACTTCGAAAAGTGTATCAGCCCAAGAGTAGAATTACATAAGGAAGAAGGTTTTAATTTTACTATTTTTAGAAAGAACTATATCACTGAGGTGTTTTCTAAAAACTTTGTGTTCTTTTCATGATTGAGGATGAAATCAGTCTGATGTTTATGTAGAGTCAATGCTGAGACTCGGTGTGTGAAGACTCTTGGTGCGAAGCTCAGTGTTGACTCTACAACCCACACAGTGAAAGAGCAAAACCAACTGTCACTCAAGGTCCTTTGACCACTTCACCTGTGACATGTCCTAAAGTCATATGTGTGTACACAACCTCTCCACGTGCATGCAATAAACATAATTAATTAATTAATGTAAAAATTTGTAAGTTTATGTACATGAGAAAAGGACATATCTCTAGTGTGACATGTTAATGGTCTCACTCTGAAGCTGTTTGTGATTCTTGCTTTGTGTGTGTGGTGTGTGTGTGTGTGTGTGTGTGTTAGATTGTTTCTGTCTTTTGATGTAGAGCCTCTTCATGTAGCATTAGCTGTCCTTGAATTTATGATCCTCTTGTCTCAGCCAAGCAATCTGACACTTAAGAACTGTTATGTTCCTGTGTGAAAATTATTTTTTAAAAACAACTTTTTAAAGCCTCTCGATGTGTTTATGAGGGCATATGAAAAACAAGAAATTACTTGTCAATAAACTATGCCAGAATGTGGTAAGGCCAGTTAGACTCCTGTCTTCTAAGTGCATGCTTTCCTTCATCCCCTCACTCAGCCTGGCTGAGCCTCTCTTTCCAGAAGGCAGCAGCAGTGAGGCCTGAGCTCATTCATGTCCAACTAGAAACTGTCTTCCCTGGAGAAGCAACATTTCAAATTTTCTAATTGTGCTCTCGGCTCTATACTGTTGAAGCTAAGTCCGGGTACCACATGCTGTCCAACAGCACATTTGAACTTCACTCTTATAACAAACAACTTCTTTAGAGGACTCAGAAGTATATTATTTCTGTCTGCTTGTTCTTTAAACTACAGAATATTGTGTGCCCATAAGGAAATTCATGAGTAGTAAAGACTCTAGTCAGTTGACTAGAAGAGAAATATGTTCTCATGCATTTGTAACTTACAATTGGTGTAATTCAATAGCATATACTTTCACCTAAAATGTTAATATAATTATTTCAAAATATTGTAAACTTGAAATTCACTTTTTTTGGTTTTTTTTTCAATTTTTTTCTTTTTTTAAATTTATTGATATATTTATTTACATTTCAAATGATTTCCCCTTTTCTGGACCCCCACTACCCAAAAGTCCCACCAGTCCCCTTCCCTCCCGCTGTTTTCCCACCCAACCCTTCCCACTTCCCTGTTCTGATTTTGTTCTATACTGCTTCACTGAGTCTTTCCAGAACAAGGGGCCACTCCTCCGTTCTTCTTGTACCTCATTTGATGTGTGGATTATGTTTTGGGTGTTCCAGTTTTCTAGGTTAATATCCACTTATTAGTGAGTGCATACCATGATTCATCTTTTGAGTCTGGGTTACCTCACTTAGTATGATGTTCTCCAGCTCCATCCATTTGCCTAAGAATTTCATGAATTCGTTGTTTCTAATGGCTGAATAGTACTCCATTGTGTATATATACCACATTTTTTGCATCCATTCTTCTGTTAAGGGATACTTGGGTTCTTTCCAACTTCTGGCAATTATAAATAGGGCTGCTATGAACATAGTGGAACATGTATCCTTATTACATGCTGGGGAATCTTTTGGGTATATGCCCAGGAGTGGTATAGCAGGATCTTCTGGAAGTGAGGTGCCCAGTTTTCAGAGGAATCAGTCTGGCGGTTCCTCCGAAAACTGGGCACCTCACTTCCAGAAATTCACTTTTAATAACATAGCTTCCTCTTCCAAAAGACCTATCAATACTATACATTTAAGACAAAGTTCACATCCCATATTTTTATTTCTATATTACTTTTCTTTTTTACATTTCAAGTGTTTTCCCCTTACCCGGTTTCTCCTCCTTCTAGAACCTCCCTATCTCATCCCCTCCCCCCTGTTTCTATGAGGGTGTTCCTCTACCCATCCACCCACTCCTGCTTCCCTGCCCTCATTCCCCTACACTGGAGCATCTATTGAACCTTCAGATGACCAAGGACCTCTCCCCCCATTGTTGCCTGACAAGGCCATCTTTTGCTACATATGCGGCTGGAGCCATGGTTCCCTCCATGTGTACTCTTTGGTTGGTGGTTTAGTTCCTGGGAGCTGTAGGGGGTCTGATTGGTTGATATTATTGTTCTTCCGTTGGAATTGCAAACCTTTCAAAATATGTTCTAGAGTTGTTTCTTCAGACTACGGAGTATCACAGAGTTTGCCTCTCTAGAACAAACCCTACATGGTACTGTTTGTATTTATCAGTATAGTAGTGTGTTTAAAAAGGCTTTTCTCTTAGAAATTCTATTCAACATCCATTCACAATTTAATGCCAACTTTTTTCCTCCGTAAGCAGGAACAGGACCAAAAATCAACAAATCAGAAATCATGAAATTAAAGTAGGAACTGTCAAGGAAACCAAATTAAAGAAGAAACTAGAGAATGAGAAAACTCTTTGCAAGGTATACTCTGTGGCAGAGAGTGAGTGTCTAAATATGCACAGAACTAAACGTCCAAGCTCCAAGAAAGCATAGTGTCTGTTTCTTATTATCTTTGGCTCTTTTTCTCTTGTTTGATTTTGCCCAATTCTTCTTTTATTCTATTTATTATTATATTATTATTATAATTACTATTATTGTTGTTTTTATCATTATCATTATTACTACTATTGTTATTGTTACTATTTATTTCAGATGCATGCTTATATCCAATCAGAGAAGGAAAGAAAGAGAATGGATTTGGGTGGCTGGTAAAGTAAGGTGGATATGTGAGGAATTGGGGAGAGGGGACTTAATCAGAATATACTTCATATATATTGGATATTAGCCCTCTGTCAGATGTAGGGTTGGTGAAGATCTTTTCCCAATTTGTTGGTTGCCGATTTGTCCTTTTGACAGTGTCTTTGCCTTACAGATGCTTTGTAATTTTATGAGGTCCCATTTGTCAATTCTTGATCTTAGAGCAAAAGCTATTGGTGTTCTGTTCAGGAACGTTCCCCCTGTGCCCATGTCCTCAAGGGTCTTCCCCAGTTTCTTTTTCTATTAGTTTCAGTGTGTCTGGCTTTATATGGAGGTCCTTGATCCACTTGGACTTGAGCTTAGTACAAGGAGATAAGAATTCACATTCTTCTGCATGCTGACCTCCAATTGAAACAGCACCATTTGTGGAAAAGGCTATCTTTTTTCCACTGGATGTTTTCAGAGCCTGGATATATACCAAGAGGATTCCCCAGCAATGTAATAAGGATATATGCTCCATTATGTTCATAGAAGCCCTATTTATAATAGCCAGAACCTGGAAAGTCCTCAGATGTCCCTCAATGGAGGGAATGGATACAAAAAAAAATGTAGATATATACACAATGGAATACTATTCAGCCATTAGAAACAATGAATTCATGAAATTCTTAGACAAATGGATGGAGCTGGAGAACATCAAACTAAGTGAGGTAACCCAGTCTCAAAAGAACACTCATGGTATGTACTCACTGATAAACGGATATTAGCCCAGAAGCTTGGGAATCCCAAGACACAATCCACATATCAAATGATGTCCAAGAAGAAGGAAGGAGTGGCCCCTGGTTCTGGAAAGGCTCAGTGCAGCAGCGGTAGGGGAATACCAGAACACAGAAGTGGAAAGGGGTGGATGGGGGAACAGGGTGAGGGAAGAGGGCTTATGGGACTTGCAGGGATGGGGGATCAAGGAAAGGGGAAATCATTTGAAATGTAAATAAAGAATATGTCAAATAAAAAAGATGGAATATACTTCAAAAAAGATCTATTTTTGATTTAAAAAAGAAGAAAGCTAAAAGCTGGGTGGTGGTGGCACACGCCTGTAATCCCAGCACTCTGGGAGGCAGAGGCAGGCGGATTTCTGAGTTCAAGGCCAGCCTGGTCCACAGAGTGAGTTCCAGGACAGCCAGGGCTACACAGAGAAACCCTGTCTCAAGAAAAAAAAAATCCAAAACAAAAAAAACCAAAAAGTCAAAACAAAAACAAAACAAAACAACAAACTGTACTATATCGAATTAGAAGGCTGGCCTTTGTCATTTACAAAGAAGAAAACTAACAAAATTTAAAACTATATTTAATAGAAGGTTTACAAGTAAGAACTACAAAGGGCTGATAAATATTTTTAAAAATCCAATACCCTGAGCCATCTCAGAAATCATATTAAAGCTATTATGAAATTTCATTATGACACTAAAAGTTCTGAGACAAAGGAAACAAAAGACAACAAATGCTAAAACTGGTGTAAGAAACGAAACACTCATAAACTGTTGGTAGGGAAGTTAATTTGTATAGCCACTATATAGCTATATACCTATAAATAGGACCACATGACTCATCTATGCCTGTCCAGAGCATATAACCAAAGGTCTCTTTTTTACTGTAAACACACACACTCATCTCTGTACATAGCTGGTGTATTCACCATTACTAGGCATGGTATACACCTAGATATAAGGTGATAAGTAAATTATGAAAACGTATTGCCTATCAACAATGAAATCCTATTCAGTACTAAAAAACATACTATATCCATTGCGGTAATCAAGGCACAGACAGGCATGCATCATATGTCCTCACTCAGAGGTTTCAAAGCTGAATCTTTTGATTTCTAGCTTTTAATTTAGAAAATTGCAAAATAGGTAAAAATGTTAAAAGACAATTTGAGTAGAAGAAAATGAAAGATCTTAAGAAAGGAGGATTATAGAATTAAACAGAAAGGAGGGAGATAGGGAGTGGGTAGAGGGCTTAGGTTGGATAAAGGGCAGGTAAAGAGGGTAAAAATGGGGAGTGGGAAGGTGTCCCTTCCCCCACAGCATTGACCTGGCTGGCAGCCCCCACTTTTCCGCTGGTGTTATCTCCGGGCCCTTGTTCCTAGGGAACAATACTGTGCTTTCACCTTGACGACCAAGGCTGTCTCAGGGCAGTCTCACCTGGAGACCAGCAGAGACCCACTAGACTTGAAGCAGACGACCCACTGAGAAGTGGAGCCAAGGAGTTCTCTGCCTGCTCCTTGATGTGGGGGGTAGGGGGCAGGGTTGTTTTCAAAAGACAATATATGTTGGCTAAATAATAGTAAAGTCAGTCTTGATCTGATTGGCAAACTGTCGTCTCGACTCATCTCTCTTTCGTCCCCTTCCCGTTTATCCCCAGAATTCTCTTCCAGGTATCCGGTTCGCATGTGGCCGTGGGCGGCTATAGGAAGGAATAAACAATACTGAGGACACTTGGAAAAGCCATAGATAAAATGTTAGGAGATTAGTAATATGTATACATGTGTGTATATTATTTTAATTGGAATGTCCCTACTTCAAGGGACATTCAAGATGCTATGGCTTACCAAAAACAAACAAACAAACCACCACCATCAACAACAAAAAGCCACTGGAGCAATATCTTCTTTGAAGTTATTAGTCAGAGAGTCCTAGAGACCCCAAAACAACACAAGCTATTGCCATTGCTCTTGGCTGTCCATGAGTGCCTGATGGTAAGGTCACAACACTAAAGTTAGTAAAAGCCATAGGTCAGAACAAGAGCAAAACCGTGTTCTCTAGACATGACAGGATGGTCACACTCAGGAAATCAGAACATCCATGTAAACCTGTAAAAGTTCAAGCTAATCAACATCCTGGTATCACAGAGTAGAGTTGGGCAGGGTCACATGTGACCCCACTTCTAGCTAAATAGATAGTTAATACTTCTGGAGAAGGAAGACTCACTCTGCTTTAAGGATTTGGCCCCTGTTGAGCTAGCCATGGTCCAGTGAATGCCACAATCTCATGAATATATGAACAGCTCAAATCAGTCTCAGTGGGTTAAAATAATTTAAAAGGAAACAGGAAACTGGAAACTGGGTGGTTTGAGGTTGTAGATTATATATCTGGAAAGGATAATGGGAAGGAGTCAATGAATAATATGATCAAAATAAATAAGCATATAAACAAATAAATATAAATAAATAGACAAATACCAACTCCTTGACATGTAGGATGGGTCTTTCCCATTTTATAAACTGGAAAGAATCCTGACATTGTTTGTTTCTCCTTCTATTCCAGGAGGCAAATAGTTGCTTTAAGTTGCTAAGTTTGTACATACACAGTGAAACTGACATGGCGTGAGTTGATCAAGATACCTCAATTACCTCGCGTTAATGGGCAATTTAAGGGAGTTCTCCATCCTCAAACACAGAGAGTAAAAACACAGCTTGCCACATACTTTCATTTCAGACTGTCTGGTGTGATTTGTGGCCTGTCATTCTTTAGACAGCAGGAAGAGAAGAGTGACAAGCTTACAGTGTCCTTATCAGTCTTCCAGAACACGGGATTAGCTGGGCTTTCTAACTTTCTGTCCTCATAAGTGGACTGTTCCTGAGAAATAAGGTCTGGAAAAAATGGGGAGTCATGAACAATATGAAAAAAGGAAAGCAACCTTTTCCGATCAATTATCCATTCTGCAAAAAAGGAATTCTGCAATGAATATATCAAAGTTTTAGCTGTTTCCATAATGGAATAATTGATTTCCAACTAGAATTAATTCCATCTTGTTCTAACTAACATTTTATTTTCTGTGTGTCTCTTGTGAGAAGTCACTACATGGGAAAGAAGTGGGCACTTATTTACTAAAGAATATTTACTTAGGTGTTATATTCATATATGATACATCTTACCAAACTTTTAATTTTCTAATGAATAGATAATATGTCATTACATAGATCTAAAATATTCATTTCACAATTATTTAGGAATAACAAATGATTCTTAATGAGCCCCTGAACCTCTGTATCTTTCTTATTAATATATTTAAATGTACATGTTAAGTATGCCATGTAGAAATTTGTATGATTCTAATAATCTTGTTTTTCTAGGAAATGAATCATGTAAAATGTACATTTTCTGAAATATATGTTTCTATAGATTAGTGATTTTTACTATAGAATTGGAGTTTATGTTGATTTTCTAAAGAGCTGAAAATGTCATTTGAAGATAAATGAATGTACCCAATGTTACAAGTCCTTTAGTTTAGGAATTTAACCATGATATGAGCCCTTTGTTCCTTGGTTTGGAGATGAGCTAAGATTTCTCTTCTTTCATAACAATTTAGTCACAAGTAGAATACACAGATACCTGACTGCTGTAGTTGTTGACCCTCCCAGTAACAGTGTGAACTTTAACACTATTTGAAAATATTTCAAGTTGGAGGTTGAAGCACAATATGCAACAGTTTGTGTGTGTGTGTGTGTGTGTGTGTGTGTGTGTGTGTGTGTGCATGTATGTGTGTGTGTGCATGTGTGTGTCATACATGTTCAAGTGGCTGCAAATGCCAAAGAAGGTCATCAGATCCCAGAGAGCTTGATTTACAGAAGATTGTGAGCCATTGGATGTGGGTTTTGAAAACTAAACAGTGTTCTTTTGAAAGAGCAGCAAACATTCATAACTGTTGAACTATCTCCCCTGTACCCAAATTTGAATCATTTATGATGTGACTAAGTCATAAGAGTGGAGAACTTATGCTCCCACACATAAGGTTTAGGTCATGACAAAGTTCATCTCTTCTGGAAGATTCATCATTAGGTGTCAGTTTAGAAGCAGAATGGATCCTCACTGGAAGCACAGTTGATGACCATGGTACCATGTGTTTTCAGGTTTTTTTTTAATGTGAGAAATTCCTTATTACAAATTATCCAATCTCAGATATTTGAAGATAGAATCGCAAATGAGCTGAGATACCAGCATCTTAGAAATAGCATTAAAAGCAATATGTGAACAGTATTTCTTTACAATTGGAAGGTGAATGAGTTCAATGACAGTAGCACTTCAGTCTACCTCTGACTGTGTAAAAGAACATCTATAGAGTGCTCCTCAAGATAGTAATGATTCAGGCCCATAACAAAACCAACCTAAAAACTAGACATTCAGCTAGGGACTGACATGAGAAAAATTGTACAGGTCTCTAATGTATAGAAAATTATATTCAGACCTCAGGCAGCCATGAAAAGCTAACATGCAAAATATAACATGCAGAAATAATTTGTAGATATTACAAGGTATACTTTGTAATATTCACAACTAAATATTGTAATACTTGCAACTAAATGTAAAGTATAACTTGTGATATTTACAACTAACATTTGTCTACTTCTACTATATTTAGAGAAATTGTTGAGAGTAAAATGACAGATGAAACTATTTGTCCTCCCTTAGATGCATAGAGCATATTTGGCTTATCTCTGTAAATTATAAAGCTTAGTATCAAAGATAAAACTTTGATTTAGAAGCTAGACATACAAAGACAGGTTTGGCATAAAGTATATTCAGATGAGAGTAATGCATGTATATTACCAAATGTTTGCTAAACTGACTAAACATGTATACAGGCAAGCATTTATTAGAAACTGTTCTGACAAGCTGCAGAGGTAGTGTAATATGGTGGCTAGTGATATTGTGATTAATTGGGCAGGTGCAGGTATTATTTAAATAATAATGAATTAGACTAGAAAGGCAACTTTTTAAACATCTAAAAACATCTATTTATTTAAGTAAATGGCAAAATACCAAAGTGTGTGTATGTGTGTGTGTGAGTGAGTGTGTGTGTGTGTGTGTGTGTGTGTGTGTGTGTGTGTGTGCTCCAAGTTGCCAAAGCTAGGTACTAATGCATCTTGGGCCAAGAATGCATTTAAGATTTCTTATTGCAAAAGTTTAATGTTCAGGTTCCGGATTCAAAGCTTAATAAATCATTCAGCACAGACACTATTGTATGTATGAAGAAAATTGACCGTTTCTGGTGTATATTAGAAAGTGAGGTATATGTTTTGTTTTAAAAGACCTTTTTCTCTTAGTGAAGCCTAATTTGCAACTTTCTACAGACAGCAGACTTTGCAGGTATAATATGCTACTTAATATTTTTCATCTTTACAGTGAAAGATTTGAAATTTAATGTTCTACTTTAGAAATAATAGCCATTTGATTCAAATCTGTCTTACTCCACAATATTACTCTTCCAAGGTATAGCTATTTAGTAAGATTCTATATTAGAAGCCACCTGACATTTACTCTGAAAGAAAAGTTTAAATGCTCTAATACTAGTAGCAGTTGCCAATCAAAAGAGTGAAGTGACTTGAAAAGAAATATTTACAGTTCTTTTCCCAATCAGTGACAAGTGGAAAGCGATTAAGGGTCACATCCCCTTCTTTTTTGTCTCAATCTGTTTTGTGTTTCTGTTCACCTCTCCCATTCATGTATGGGAGAACAAGAGTGCATAGTTGAGTAACCTTGACAAATATCAATGTTTTCCGTAGTATGTCTACATATATGCAATTTCCTTTTTTTTTTTTTTTTTTTTTTTTTTTGCAGAAGTTCGAAACGAAGACACAGTATTTTCTAAACTAATAGGGGGCCAGTGTCAAGTGAGAAGAGAGATTTGACAGAAATACAATGTAGTTACAATGTTTACAGTGTAGTCACAATGTACAGAACTGCTCCCCACATGCTAGGTCATACCTGAGCCAGTACTACAGATACATTGGATCTCATTTTAGTGTTTATTTGTGTACACTTTCAGTTTGAGAAACATTTTAAGCCTTACAGCACTCCCCAACCAGGGACCTTCAACTTTCTTTGCCATTGAAGCTCAAACCACTCTCTTTCTTTGTGTATCACTGAGCTATTCTACTCACAGTTTTGTAAAGCAAATATCAGTGTTGTTTTAAAGGGTTTAAATTTTACTGATTTATTTATATGGATTAGCATCTTCTTTGTCAATTAATTCCTTTACTATTAACTAAGATTTTCTGTATTTATTTGTAATCAAATCATAGCTATTTCATTCATTTTCTAATTTTGTATTATTAGTTATTGTGGGTTTCTTAGAAAGAATATATCTCTTCTTAGGGGCATTTTTTTCTCTTAATTTTCAAATAATCCAAGGATATCTCAGAATGCTTGCTGTGCTTGCTGTCTTATTATTCTGAGCTGCTTTCCCAAATATTACCCATATAGGATATTTATTATTGCCCATGGATGTTTTATATATCTTTTTAAACTTCCATCAATTACTTTATACTGGTAAGCTGGTGTTTAAAGTTTATAAAACAATCTTGTTGTGAAGTTCACAGTTTTGTTTTATTTTGCTTAATCTTTCTCTTTACCTCTTCCCTCCCATGAGGTTGGCCCCTCATCCTTCCCATGAGCTCAACCCTTCAGTGAGACATTTTATGGCAGGTTTCCCTCAACTCTCATCTTCTACTTTGTCAGAGAGTACTGCCCTGTTTCTCCTCTCTTCTTCCTGGTCTCTTGGTTTCTTTTTGTGCTGCTGTATTTCAAATGTGTAGTTCCTTTAATTCATTAAGGAATAGGAAAAGTTGTCTGTTTACACTGACTTTTAAGAAATACCCATAACTGAAACATTAAATTGTTAGTCATGACTCATGGCATAAACTTAACTTCTACTAATTTTTTCTTTAGAATGAGACTTGTTTCTGAGTGTTCTTTAACTTTCTTATCAAGCTCATTCTGTGTTCATGATATGTTCTCATATGTTGTAGCTCATGCTCACCAGGGTTTTGACCCTTACCTGTGCATTGTTTTAATCTGACCTTGTTTCTATAGTGTTTCTTAAAGAACCATCCATCTGTTTACACATTCTTTAGAATTAACTAATAAAATTTCCACAAATGATTTTAACTAAGGTTTGACCAAAAAGATCTGTACGTTTGTTTGTATATTAATAGCTCTTGAAGAAAACATAGTAAGCTAATGTTTACATTTGTGTCTTCATCTTCCATTTAAAAATTGAAAGGACTTTGGAAATTAGTCAATGTTGCAGTAATTACCTAGCATTTTCAAGGTACAAAAAAAATCAAGGAAAGAAACACTATTAGTCTTTTTTTTTTTAATTTTCTTTATTCGATATAATTTATTTACATTTCAAATGATTTCCCCTTTTCTAGCCCCCCACTCCCCGAAAGTCCCGTAAGCCCCCTTCTCTTCCCTTGTCCTCCCACCCACCCCTTCCCACTTCCCCGTTCTGGTTTTGTCGACAAAGTCTTTATTATTTTAAGTCCATATTCAAATTCCAATGTGCCATTAAAAGAAAGGAAAAAGATAAAGGAAAGAAAAACTCTTAGCCAAAATTTAAAATGTCTTCTAAAAACAAGAAGAAAAAAAAGGAAAGAAAGAAAATAATGTATCGAGTTTCTTTGTGTAAAACTCGTAGCCTTAGTTTCACGGGAAAGCGGCCATTTTCCACCAAGATGCCCTATAGTATGAAGTGTTGCCATTTGAAGAACAACCAGGAAGCCATTCAATGAAAGGGAATTGTTAAGGATAGCTTCCTTGCTGCATTCCAATCATGTTCTTTTCAAACCCTGGCTTTATGGATTTTAAAGCAATCCTGAGGGGGCTCTCTTTTCCTTTTGTCCCCCTGAAATATCATCATTAAACTCCTCTCAAAAACGGTCTCTGATATGATTCCGCTTTCCAGCTGAGGCAACGTTTTCTATAAGTAATAACAAAACAGCTGAACTGAGTGAAAGCAAACTGGGCAGCTAGGAATATCCACCCTGATGGGACCAAAGCAAGTCCTCTGTTCACTTCTGAAGTACCTGAACTTTTCTGAACCAGTTGGTTCTGACTGAAATTGTGCATGCTCTTTTACTTTTGAATTCGTGCCAGAGGGGGCTGTAGTGGTAGACTTCTCTAGCTATTTTTTTTCTTCTTTTTCAGAAGAATTTAAGACGGGAGATGTCAATGTGTGTGCTTAAGCGTAAAAGTGATCATTTTTTAACCACTGGTGGGAAAGTAGTTCGCCAGTGGGGAGCTAAGTGTTGAAATCTGGCATTAATCCAGTACAGTTGGACCAATAGATCACAGATAACTATACAGAGAAGGGTAGTGAGTTCCCTTGCTTAAAATGAGAAGGGGAAAAGAAATGGAGAGTATTGAGAGTCAAGACAGGAGATTTTTCAAAAGGTGCAGTACACTGCTCTATTGACTTAAACCAGCCACAAGGAAATCTTAAAACAATTTAGAGAATAGAGTGCTCCTACCTCTATGAAGATCAGTCTTCATAACAGAGGAGGACAGGGAATATTCCAGTATGAAATATTATCTGGCTTGTATGTGTTTACCTTCAGGCTTCAGCAGACTCTAAATCACATTCCAAAAGTTTGCTGAGTTGAGCAGGCTGCTTATGTCGCCAAAACACCACCAGAAGTAGAAGTGGAAGGCGGGAATAAGTCAAACTCCTCTTAGCTGATAATGAATAAACAGAAATCCAATTCTTCTGCTGGGATCATGGTAAGCTATGCTTCTGTTTAAGGCTAAATTTCAGAACTGCCTTGTACCCCAGTTTTGGCAACTGATGGAAGATAGAAGTGCTTGATTGAACAAAACCATCATTAAAATAAGTCTGATATTTTCCTTTGATGGGAATTTGAGAAGGCTCAGCAGAGGACAGAGTGTTTACACCAAAGCAGGAGGGAGGTCTGTCTCGTCACTCAATCCCAGCTAAGTCAGCGAACCTGTCCTGGTGGTGCAGGGACCCTGGAACTGTCTGGAAAACTACTTAACCCAGGAAACAGACTCAAATGAGCCCCTGCTGCAAGTGTGATTGCTACAAGTCTGTGGGCAATTGTAGCTCTGAAGTTCACTATTGACAGCATGGACCAGCTGGAAATTTTGTTGTGAAAAAGACAATGAAGCAGCGGTATAAAGTTTCTGTAACTGTCCTAAATGAGATATGGCGAGCATCTATACTACGTGATCCTGTTGCTCTTCAGCTCCGTGTTCTGCCAGAAACTGATGGATTCTTCAAGATACAGTCTGTCATGTTCTGTCTCCATCTGTTCCACAGCGCTCATTGAAGGAAACCCATGTGGTTTCTGCAAGCATAGTGCTGAATCATGTTATAAGCTTCCAGAGCAAGGAGCCCTCCTTGAACTATTGTAAGCATCATTGCCTGACTCGAAGGTGTATTTTCTTGGGTCTTTGTGGAGAAGGTCCAGAAAAAATGTTGCCTGAGGCCAAGAGCATGGGAACAGCTCTAGTGGTGGTTAAAGTTTTCTCTTTCTCTTGGTTGACCAAAGCCAAGGAAGAGCTGATTTTATCCTCTGCAATCCAGACTCCACATGGATGAAGAAAGAATCCCCTGGAAAAGAAATTGCCAGAAAAAATGCAAAGTCATGGGTGATAGGAACAAGCCATATGTGGCCATCGAATGTGTGAGGGTAGACGACTCCGTCCAAGAGAGTATCTATGCTCCTTATTCTGGAGGGGCACTGGTGCTCTTGGGGCTGGGCTGAGAGATGTCTCCTCTACCCCTAGTGAACTCTATAGCTGGGAGGATGGTATCAAAGGTGTGCTTCCATAGTGCAGAACCAGGCTGATGGCAGTTTCCATGTTTGTATTCCACTCTTTAAATGCAAGGTCCTTTGTCATCATAGCTTTCTTCTGGAGAAGGTTATAGAGGTCTTTTAAACATCTAGGGAAAAGGTAGGTTGCAAGTTAAAGAAAGAGATACCCATAAACACACAAAAAGCCTAAAGAACACCAATAGATTGGACCAGAGGCAAAATTCCTTCCCTTACAAAATGACCAAAACACCAAATTCACAGAACAAAGAATGAGGGGAACAAAGTGGTGAGGGGGAAGGGTTGAGTAACATATAAAGGCAGACCTATCAGAATTACACCAGACTTCTTAACAGGGTTGAAAATTAAAATCAGATGCTACCCAGTGATGAGAAGTCATAATGTTTATTGAAGTGTGCCCTAAGCCTAAATGGAAAGGGGCAGCCCTGGATGCAGAACTTTCTTTTAAATGGTAAAAATCAATTAGTATAACTCATAAAAGCATATATATTCACTCTCCCATATATATGTATTCTAACCATTTATATTTTTAAAAATGCCATAAAAGGTATTTGTTAAGGTTAAATTTAACTAAAGGAAATAAAGAGATGTACTGCTGAGATTTCGCTGCAGTTCAGTGTACTTCCTTACCTTTCATGGTACTGGAGTTGTCATGGACATATTGTCTTCAATATTATCTGAAACTTCGTTTCTGGAAGATCCATTGACCTCTAACCTCTACGTGCCCTGCACACGTGTTCTTTCTATTCATACATGCAGGTAAAATATCCATTCCAATGACTGTTTTATAAATGTAAGTAAAAACACAACCATTGTATGTAAGTGTGCATTTGACATAGATAACCTTCATTAGAATCAAGAGTCAGAACAAATATGTCAAGCATAAAAACTATGAACCTCTCTCAATTTTTGAAATATTATTTGTCATATGTTTCCCCAATATTCTTTTTTTTTTTTGCTTACCATTTTTATTGTTACCATTTCAGCCATAACTGCTACTGAGGCTAAGATTTATAATTAATTTATTGGTTGTGCTTGAAACACAGTATATCAACTGCATGAACAAAGTGTCTCACAATGGATAAGAAATTGCTTTACAGAAATCTTGACTGCAAAGCACAGGTAGTAAAAACAGTGTTTAGCAGAGTCCTGAGTGAGTCATTTGTTTTTTTTTGTTTGTTTGTTTGTTTTGTTTTGTTTTTTTGTGGTTTTGTTTTCGTGGGGTGGAGACTGTTGTTGATTTTATTTTAATCTTATAGACATCTCAAGTAAGGGATTCAAAGCTCCAAGGACCTAAACTCACAATTGCATTTTTTTCTGACATCATTACAACAATAAACTTCCTCTATTATATTGCTTATATACCCTTACATTTTGATGGAAATTACTCTTTTCAGACTAAATTTTTTTCCTAGACAGTTAAACACGTGTAACTATATGTGATAATTTAGGTAATATGTTGTAGCCTCAAATCATGAGCCACCCATACAAGACATATAATTAGACTGTTAAATGTAAGTTAATTAATGAAAATCTGACATATCACTATTTAAAAGGTTCCTTTCCCCTTAAAAATGTATAGGCAGTCACTTAAACCAAACATGAAATATCTAACATCTGTGTATATAGGTTAAGTCTTCATTTTAACCTTTTAGCTGTGTATTCATTGACTCATACTAAAAGAGAAGCACTGCTACGTGAACGGACACTTTGGGAACATAAACTATATATAAAGGTTTTTCACTGTTGTTTGATGTATAGATATCCCTACATATGAGAAAGAACTCAGGAGATAAGAAGTTTTAAGGAAGGCAGCAGCATGGTAAAAATACTACCTCCAAATTTAAGCTTTTCATCAAGAGTCCTATATCTTTTATGAAACATCCAAAGCAAAAACCTAAGCTGTTTATTTCACCAGAATGCATTTCATTTACAAAGTAAATTGTTGTTGCATTTATTAGTAGGAGTGACCTGTGCAGCCTATCTTTCCTCCTGACTCCCACTCCTACTCCAAATAATATATTTTTCAAATTTTCATAGTTACCCCTCACTCAGTTTCTTCCCTTCACCTGGTCATTTACTATCCTTAAAACACATCACCCTCCAAGATGTGCATCTAGTAGTCATTGTACTCAAACAGTAAACTTAACAAGAATCTTTTCCAAGAACCTGGGCAACTTTCTCTCACAACTGAATAAGTTACAAAAAACTCTACTGTTTAATATCTTGTAAGCTGCAAATTTTTTAATCTCTTACACACTTTCGCTGCTATGGTTCAGGTGTCAGTGACACTCTAAAAGTTTTATAAAAATCTTATCATCTCAAATACAATTAATAACATGTAAGTGAATATAATATGTAGTTTTACAATTTAAAATTTGTTCATGAAAATATTATGCAGGACAGAGTAATGAGAGGCTTCATAAAATTCATACTTTGTTTGACAGGAATGCTTTGTAGACATTATTTTGTATCACCATAAAGTAAAAATAAATTTGATAGCAGAAAAAAATTCTATGTCCTCCAGCAAAGCCCAAGATGCTGATAATTTAGGATTCACTATATAGTAAAACAATGTCTACAAAAGATGGCAGATAGTATAGCTAGTGTTTAATCCCTATATTTGAGTAGATAACATTTATTCTATCCGTTATATTATCATACAAAAATCAAGACATATATTTCAAAATTTATATGCTTTTTAAAATATAAAGTGTTTTCAAGTTTTATTTTAATTCTCAAGCCAACCTCCTAAAATTTGTAAAATGGCTATTTTTTGTTTTCTGGGTGGTGAATATGAGCCTGGAAATGATATTTCTTTCTCAAGATGAACCCAAGCATGATATTCTAATATTATGATTAGAATTTTGATTTTTGTTATTTTGTTTTATGATTTTGTTTTTCTCTGTAACCTACGAATTTGTCATAATTGCCTTACCTACTTGGCACATATATCTAATTTTCTTTCCATGCTTATAAAAACTTAAAATTGAAAATTAAATCCTTGTGTGGCTTAGGTATCAGAGTAATTGTGACTTCACAGAATGAATTAGGTAATGTTACTTCTGTTTCTATTTCATTGAATAGTTTGAGGAATATTGGTATTAGGTTTTCTTTGACGGTCTGGTAGAATTCTGCACTAAAACCACCTGATCCTGGGGTTTTATTGGTTGGAGGCTTTTAATGACTTCTGGGGAAATTCTCATGGAGATGGGAGGCAGGGAGGAGGTATGGGATATGGAATAGTCAGAAAGTGGGCTGGGAGGGAGATAAAATTTGGACTCTGAAAGAAGACTAATTAAAATTGTAAAAAACAGAAAATGAAATCTTGAATTACTTTATTCAGTTTTACACACACATATGCACACGTACATATGTACATATGCACATACACACACACACACACACATACACACACACACACACACACATACACCAATACTGAGATTATTGTTGCTTCATCGTCAGGATTGTTTCCCCTCTACCATTAGGAGCATAGCTGCTCTTTGATGAACTGTTGACACGGTTGTACCCAGAGGGCCAGCACATATGCTATGCTGTGATGTTGTAAAATTAAAATGTGAGATGAAATTCTGTTACCAACAGCTGTTAACTTTTTAAGCAGCATTGGGAGATTCTGTAAAGATTGTTTCTCTCTATCTGAGAACAATAGCACACTGTGTGGTTTCTTTTGTTTCTCTGTCATAAATGAATTAAGAGTAGAGCACTTGCTTTAGCCTTAAAATCACATTTCTTTGGGATAGATGGCTTCACTCTGTTTGAATACTGTGGGGACAAAGAGTTTCAGTGCAATTTCTTATTTCTATATAAAAATAAGAAAGCTAATGTTAAGTAGAAAAAATCAGAAGTGTCTCTAATCCCAGATGTAAAAAGAAAAATCCAATGCGCAGTGTACAACATCTGTTTATTAGTCAATGATCCAAAAATTCCAGAAATTTGTCAGTAATGCATTCTACTAAAAGGTACTTGATTTATTATTTCCACTGGAAAAGAAAAGAAAATGAGACTTACAGTTTTTAATATTCAGAAAATCTAATATATCTTAGTGTTAGAGAATAATTTCCAGTCTGGTCTTAAAAGTCTAACATTGTTTTTCCCATCATAATGAATGCTGATACAAGGTATCAAACACTCTCAAATGAAAACTACATTCATTTTTTTATTGTTACTGTAATTGCAGTTGTTGCCGCTTCTTGGCAACAAAAGTGTGTGTGTGTGTGTGTGTGTGTGTATGTGTGTGTGCGGTGTGACTGGAGGCCTGCCAGTGCTATGTGGAAGTCAGAGGATGATATTTAGTTGTTGCTGTCTTTTAACTGTGAGTTCTGGGGATCAAATTCAGCTGGTTAGCCTTACACTCCAGACTGCTCTGCTCACAGAGCCATCTCACTAGCCCTAGTGTTTAATTTTTTTAACTGAAAATATATAATACATTTGTCAAGAAGTTCTGTGTATCTGAATAGGTACTGTGACAGTTTGTATATGCTTGGCCCAGGGAGTGGCACTATTAGAAGGTATGACCCTGTATGAGTAGGTGTGGCCCTGTTGGAGAAGGTGTGTCACTGTGGGTGTGGGCTATAAGACTCTCATCCTAGCTGTCTGGAAGCCAGTTATCTGCTAGCAGCCTTCAGATGAAGATGTAGAACTCTCAGCTCCTCCTGCATCTGGATGCCAGCCTGGATGCCACCATGCTCCTGCCTTGATAATGGACTGAACCTCTGAACCTGTAAGTCAGCCCCAACGAAATATTGTTGTTTATAAGAGTTGCTTTGGTCACAGTGTCTGTTCACAGCAATAAAACCCTAACTAAGACAGGTATATTCACTACTTTGAAGACTATGCAAACAAACTTAGATGTGCCTGGTGTTCTGGTGGAATTTACCGAAGTCTTCAGCACCAATGTTGTGATCATTGGGCAGCTCCAGAAAGACCACACCAGGCCAAACAATTCCATGTGAGATTTATTGAGAGAGGAAACGGCAAGGTGGCTGAGGAAAGATAAGGGGGTGGGGGTGGGGGGTGGGAGAAAGAGAGATCAGACCTTTATATATGGACATAGTCACAGCAAAGGTGGGAGGTTAGCCAACATCATATTCAGCAACTTTCTTGTCAAATCAGAAGATTTTAATACGTTTGTCAATTTTATTATCTGGCAAAAGAAAATGTTTTAGCCCCAAACATGCCACTTCTCGTAAGCTGAGGGTTTAGGGTTAGGGTTAAGGTTAGGGTTTTGTTTTTTGTTGTTATTTTTTTCTTCACCTATTGTCTGAAAAATATCTACTGACCTATCTTTCAAGAAAAAATTAAAGATGGCATTTCTTAAAATGGGATCATAAATCATACATCACAGTTGCTGACTTCTGAACTGCATTTTATACATTTCATTTATCCTTTCTCTGTTTCTCCATTTCTCCTTCTCCTCCTCCTCCTTCTCCTCCTTCTCCACCTCCTCTCTCTCTCCCTCTCTCCCACCTCCCTCCCTCTCAGTACACATGTCTATAAATATGAGTGTGAGCCTTTTGCCTTAGCAATTTAAATAAAAGTCCTTACACTTGTGTGTACATGTGCGTGTGAATATTTTGGGAATTTTTATGCTTGTGGAAGATTTTTTTTTCTTTCTTTCTTGGCATTATAGTATTCAGTGTAACAAAGAAATACAAATTCAGCAAATTCTACTTTTTTAATGTTATCAAATGTGTCATAAACCTGTATTCAGTTTTTCTTGATAAATACAGTCTCTTTTTCTGGACAAAAGGGGTAAGCTTATGTCTAAATTGTATACATACTATTGTAAGAATAAACATAAGTATAGTCAGAAACCAATCATTTGAAACAATGTAGAGAGTGCAGATTGCTTCACATCTTTCCGTTCGTTAAATAAACCCTTAGAAATTAACTTCCAGTCATGTTAGTATCCTTTGATTTGACAAATACCTGACCCTGATGTGTTTATTATGAGAGTGGTATTAGTCTTTTCAGATAATAGCTACCCTGACATTTTAATTAAATTCACTGATAAGGATGTGTTCTCCCGTTTGGAAGTGAATATTTTTGGCTTCTCTTCAGCTTTCATTTGTGAATTCAGCAGGATGATTCGATAGGACACTCCCTTGACAGACTATTTCATGCACAATAGATACTTTTATTGCTAGATGGCATACTTTGCCAATCGTATTGTAAGGTGTCTAATCTCACTACTAGGTATATATAAAGAATCAGCTCCTAGTAAAAGTTGAAAATGTCTTTGAAGAGCTATACAGGAGATGTCAAAAGCACACTCCCAAAGACAGTAGTGACTGACAATATAGTCTTTAAAAACTGTATATTTTGAATACAATATAGGCTATCAAAAATAAGTGAATTGGTTTCAAAATATAAGTAAATATAATTTTAACTATTAAATCTATTAAAGTTGAGAACTTCCTTTGGGAGTCATTTTAGGGTCTCTCAGAATTCTATTTTTCCCTTTCTGGTGTGTTTGTATATCAATGCATATCCATGAGTGAGTGCAGGTAGGTGTGTGTGTGTGTGTGTGTGTGTGTGTGTGTGTGTGTGTGTGAAGCCATGCATATTCATGTGTGAGTGTAGGTACATGTATGCCATAGCCCAAGTGTGCAGACAGAGGACAACCTTGGATCTATCAGTACCTTCTACAATATTTAATATAGGACCTCTTCTTCACCACTGCAAAAATCAGGCTAACTAGTCTGTAATCCTCCAGGGATTCTCCTTCCTCCATCTCCATCTTCATTAGGAATGGGAACAATGATACTACACATGAGTGCATGTGATACTACAGGTATACACAAGCCTTTCTGCCTTTACTGAGTCTGGGAGATTAGAACTCAGGCCCTCACACAGTTGCTTTAGACACCTAGTCATCTCTTTAGCTTTCTGCATTCTTAGTATGATAAATCTTTAGTATTTTGGGCAATATTAAATTAAATGCCTTTCCTCTGTAAATCTAAAATATGCATTTTCTTATGTATATCATTAATATAATTTATACATTCCACTTCTACAAAAAAAGATATTGCATGTCATTTGATATGTGAACCGATGGAACCGCTACACATTTAAGTGACTTTCCAAAGTCATCCAGATAAGTGGGATTACATAAGGTAACACTGCTGGGGAACCCTGTAAATCTTCCTTTTCTGCTGTGGTTCTCAAGTCAATAAATTTCAGCCGCCTGTGCTCTGTCTGTCACACCTGTTAAAAGCTTTGGAAAAGGCCTTGGAATTACTTAACATTCATTACCTCTGAACTTAAAGTAGAAACAACCTAAGTAATTTTGTTTTAGGACTGAGAATTACAAGAAGAAATGATGAGAAAGAAAAAAAAGACCTGTTGAAACTTCCCGAGGTGTGCTGTTTGGTGAGACTTTCATGGAATGCTCTCTCACTAAAACTGTTTTTCCATGCTTGTACTTCTTGGCTGTGGAGCAGGGATGTCAAGAATTGTTTTCTAGAGAGAGGGGTAAGGGTTATCTAGCCTATTTTAAGTCAGTTTGGTGTGAATCTCAGTGCCAACACAGACCACAGCTGACTGACTGAGTGTGGAGCATGGCCCTCCTCATCTACATAAACATCAAATGCGAAAAGAATTCTTGTTGGATTTCTCACTGGCTCTGATTGTCACCTAAGCGGTCATACATGAGCATTTGCCACATGCAGCCAGTGCTCTTCTTCCCTGGAGATGCCATACTTAACACTGTTAAGCACAAAATGTCATTGGAAATATGATAATGAGTGGGAAATGAGAGCCATGGTCTCAAAGGAAGGGTAAGCTGTACCAGCAGACATTCTTCCCAGCCAAACTACAGGCACAGCATTGTCATTCTGGGGTCCAGCGAGCACTTCCATGGATCCTGGTGTGATTGATGCTCTAGTAAAATCTTAAGGTGCTGAATGTCTCCAGGTATCAAATTCTAATTGTTTCTTCTGAGCACACACACACACACACGCACGCACGCACGCACGCACACACACACACACACACACACACCTGCACCTAGAACAAAATTTATGCTGGGAAAATTTCCCCTTATTACACAGGTTATTTAACTACTCAAGTATTTAGCATCAACTGTCAAACATGAAAAAATTTTCTTCAGTTAATGATGTCTGCTTCATAGGTGTTCTACTCTTGAGAGAGATAGAGCTTTTATGCCTTGTGCCTCTGGACCCTGCTCTCATCTACTAAGTCCTTTTTACAAGCATTGTGGATGTTTAAAAGGCAATGAAGGCAACTATGCTCTTTACACACATCCAAGGTTACCAACCAGGCTGCCACATATTAAATGTGTAGTGTTTCTTTAGCATGCTACCAGGCCAGACACACAACTATGACATTTAAACTTATTTTATGGCATCTCTAGTAACCATGTTTCTTAACAATATTGTTTACCTTGAATGAGGTATCTCTATAAGAGAAACAAACTTAAATTATTATTATTATTATAAACTTAAACTATTATTCTCTAAAAATTATGACCCATGAAATGATACATACAATACATATGATACATACAATACAAATTCTACATACATGTTTACACAATAGGTTTATAGAGACTAGAATTAAATGGGTACATATAGAAAACAATACAGTAAATTTTAAAACATGATAAATAAAATGTATTGGTTTTAAGTTAAATCCTATAAATTTAATAATATTAACCAAGATTTAAATATCATGTGTGTGTGTTCATGTATGTGTTTGTCTACAATAAAACTGATCTATATTTTCATAGGCAAGATAAAATGTACATTTATCATCATATTTTAAAATAACCAAGTTATAAAAATAAGTTATTTGTTCTGAAGTATCCTGAAGATCTTTTACTTCCATTAAATTAAAAGTATAGTATTATTCTGTGTTTTGTAGAAAGCTATGGTACACATAATCAGTTCAAATTATATCAGAAAAGAGACAAAGGGCTTGTTCTTTTAATCAATATATAAAACAGAAAAGAAGAAATTGTTCTGCAATAAGACATTAAGTGAGTGATAAGTGAGAGTGAGTTTTATCTGGGAATTCTCATGGCAAAGGCTACATTAACAATTCTATATTCGAAATTTGTAATTAAAGTCATTCAACACAGTAACACTATTGTACCCATGCACATGTGAATACTGGATAAAGGAGAGTCAGTTTTCTTTCAGGTCATGTTTCTGCTAGGCTTACTGTGCTCCAAAAGATGGCCCTATGCCTAGGAATAAATGAGGAACTCAAATTTGAGTTGATTAGTCATTAAAAAAGAGAGTGATCTGAAGGCATTGGGAAAATTATAGTGAGTAAGTATGAACAAAATGCATTATAGGAAATCCTTAAAGAATTAGTAAAATATTTTTCAAATACAATACATTATTGCTTCTTACAGTTTTGTACCATTTAGTAAATTTACTGATCGGAATCCTTGAAAATATTATTTTTATACGTCTTGCATAGGCACAGTTTTAAAACTTAGAATATAAATTGTTGATTTTTGGTGATCTTTCACTAGTTTTTTTTTTTTATTAATGAGGGGGAACTAATGAGCCATTTAAGCACATGATTGGACAACATGATTTTGAACAGGCAGAATGAATGCTATGTTCTTTTTTAGAGCAATGGATTTTTCGATACAGCCCTTCACCATGAACTGACATTTGGCAGTGAACAACCTTTTAAAGTTCAGGAACTGCATTAAAGAGAAAATTATAAAGGGCATCATTAGAATTTAGGTGGAAAACTGTTACTGGGCATTTCAATTACAGAGCTACATGACTGGCAAGAAGAAATGATGGACACCAATTAGTTCTATTATTGACTGTGCCTTCCATGTCTGTATTCAGCTGGCCTGAGTGGTGACTGTCCGGAGGAGTCCTGTACATTGTGTAAGATTCAAATATCTTACTTGTCAGATTACCACATATTTTTTTCTCCTGTGACCATGTCAAAGGGCTTTTGTTGGCACAAAAATTACAGAAGCAAAGCATTCCCATTATTAGCCTTCCTGTTGCTCTACTTAGCATTTTCTTCTCCATTCTCTCAGCTGGAGACCTGCTCCATCTATTTAAATTTCACACAGCCATGAGAGAGGAGAAAGGAGAGAGAGCAAGAGCGGTCCATAAAATGAGATCTTTCTAATTAGTCTTCAGAGACTTTGGAATCTGCATAAAGTTGTGGATGTGGCACTACCCACATTTTGTTACCCACAAATTAATATTTCCAGTCTTTAGACAAAGGGGCTAAAGTCCTGAGGAAGGAATTGCAAAGTTACTAATATTGATCTGTGTCTGCAATAAAAATTAAGGTTATTTGCACTTCTAAGAATATTTGCATAAAATATTTTGCATGCTTTGTTCTTTAAATTGCAACTTATTTTTTCCCTAGAATTGTGGAAAAAATGAGAACTTTCAATTTTGACTTACATTGCTGATGTGTGTGTGTGTGTACTCTCCTCTGTTACTGAGGATAGTTTAAACCTGATGGAATAAATGAACTGTAGAATACAAAGAAGTATCATGGAGGCCAAGGTTGTTTTGCTCACTAACAGAGATATAGCCTTGTAGATTTAAATAACATTTTACTGTCACATCTGCTCATAAGAACTGATAAATTTATAATGGCTGACAGACAGGAATTGATTTATGAGTTTGTGGGACTGAAAGGAAACCAATGGAAATGTCCTTATTAAAAATCTGCAATTTTTCACTCAGACCAGGTTGCCATAATAAATGTGAGAATAGGTTTGATTTCATTCAGAATTAATTTAGTTTGAAATTAAAATGAGTCTCACTTCCTGCCTCCAGGAGGTCTGCTGACATTTCTAGAACTGCTTTGGAGAGTGTATCTGATAAATCGGACACATGTAAATCTGTCATTGCAAGGATGTGTTATAGTCTCAAAGTACAATTGATAAAACATGATGCTTTGTCTTAAACAAAGCACATTAGCTACACAGACAAAGTGCATAAAACTCAGAATGGTACTCATGCTAAGATTCATAATGGATTTAGAATCAGAGCAAGTGACAATACTATTTTGCCTACGGAACTTGGTCACAAGGAAATATTTAACACTCAAATTGTTGAAGACATTCTTCTAATGAAAAACTGCTCCCTATGACAGAGCCTGCCAGCTCTTCATTCATTTCTTCCACATTCAATTATTTTCCCAAAGGAAGCAGAATCAAGCCTACATATAACAATATCATTAGATTGTCATATGTAAAATAACATTTACACCATCCCAACCCCACAGAGAGAATTTAATCTCGAGGAGGAAGAGAAGTTGAACTTGAGATCAGAGCCTTTGCTAGTTGGTTTTTATTCAGAAGGTTAAGTTGATGGAATAATTTGGGGTTATAACTCTACTAAAGTGAAGTTGTCAACTATACGACCCTGGGGCCTACAGCAACCTCAAATGTGGTACTTAGCACTAAGGGGCTGAAACCTGTCCTTACTTGTCAGATGGGAGCTGGATTCCTAGGTTACTTACTCTCATCAGCTACCCTTATACTGCCCAGAAGAATTTGATAATGCTACGCATTTTAAATCAAGTCATATGTAAGGTCATATGTAAGAATGTAACCTTCTACATTCATGTTCTTTCAGCATAGAACATTCTATGTCCAGCTCATGTGACCACAAGCCTTGGAGTACTGTTCAGGACAAGAAGGCTTTATTCTTTGACTGTCACTAGATGTATGTCTGTAAAGGTATGAACTAATTCTCCTTATAAAACGAGTATACACCTAAGAATGCTCAAAAGTCTAGAGACATCCAGAATAGCATACAATAAAAATTTCTGTATCATTTGTCTAAAGAAACAAGTAAATATAACTGATAAAGTTATGATCTATAGAATGAAAACATTATTTCAAAAGCTAGATGTTGGGTTAAAAGACCTTGGGGCTCAAGGCAAACTCTAAGGATAACTGTGTAAGTTAAAAAAAAAAAAAAAGGAACAGAAATGACAAATGGCCTTTGGAATGAATGACCATGTCCTGGAAGTGGGATCTGCCACAGACATTCTTAGGAATGAACAACAAAAGAAACTATTATGTTCTCTTTTAGTTAACTATAAAAATTATTTGTAATAAATCTATATGAAAGAAAGTACATGGCATTCAAGTTATGAGAACAAGGATTACATTTTATCAATACTTTGGCTTCATTTTTTAAAGCAACTGTAATTGAACAAATAGTCTATACTAAGGGTACTATTTAGCTGTTTAGGTTTGTCTGAAAACATTATAGCAATAGCTATATGGTTGGGTTGATTGTAAAACTGTATTTCTACAATATTGACCAGAAATCTTGACAGCCTGTGTGTGTGTGTGTGTGTGTGTGTATGTGTGTGTGTGTGTGTGTATGTGTGTGTGCAAGCATGCTTACACAAATGCTTCCATGTGCATGCACCTGTTTGTGCATATGTGCCTGTGCATGTGTGTGTGTGTGTGTATGTGTGTGTGTGTTTGCATTAGAGAAGTGTCTGTGTTTGTGTTTCTAGATCTTGACTACTGAACCTGCATTAGTTAATTTTCTTATGCTACGAAAAAAAAAAAAAAGCATGTTCAAGGGAAGTACAGGTTTATGGTTACAGGAAGATTAGTGTCCTTCACCATCATAGTGGAAAGTAAGGTACCAGGCAAGCATGGTGACTATAACAGCAAGAAGAGAGCTTACACCTTGAATAGTAGTGAGAGGGAGAGGGGGAGAGGAGGGGAGAAACAAAAAGAGAAGGGGAGAGGGAGATAAGTAGACATGAGAGAAAGGGGGAAGGTATGGAGGGAGAGAGAAAGACCTTATGTGTACAAAGCCCATCTCCACTGTAATACTTCCCCCAGCAAAGCCAAGCTTTCTAATCCTCTGGAAACAGCACCATCACTGGGGGACCAAGTGTTAAAATGCTTGAGACTATGGGAGACACGTCATCACCAAACACTAAGTCATTTTATACAAGGTAAAAGATATACCTGTAGTCATCTTAAAATTCTATCTTAGTCTGCCTTCTTATCATCAAAAGACTCATATCCTCCTAAAATGTTCTCAATTACTTTCTTAGTCTTTCATGAATCTTACTCTGCTACAGAATCTAATACAGTTCAGCATTTCTGCATATAAATCAATCCACACATCTAAATGACTGAAATTAAAATTTAACAGACCTCTAGACACAATTCATCCTTGGTCACTAATTTTATGTACAAACACTTAAAACTAAAGTTTCTTCTATGTCATAATTAAGCATAAAAATAACCTATAATGGCTGAACTAACATGGAAAGAAAGTTACTGGCACTAAGCAGAAAATGCAGTCTCAAAGGGAGTTACCAGATCCAAACAATTTTAACACCATTTAGGCTAAATTCATTTGGAATTCCTTTATCAGACATGAAATTGGATTCTCTCTTCAGAACTTTACCCTCCAGCTTGTGGGCAGTTGGTTCTGTCTTCTAAGTTGTAACTTGTTCATCAGTCAGTAAAGGTACAAAGTGCTAGTATCAAAGAGCTTTATCAGGCTGAGTTCTCAAAGTTGCTGTCCAGTTGTCCTTCTTGCTCAGTTCCAAGATGCACTCTCCACATTCGTAAGAATAAAAGCAGCATACAATTTATCCTAAAATATATCCATTTTTCATTTCTCTAAAACAAATTATCATGGGCTTTATGCTTTAAAATACCAAAAATTTATAATCTCATGCTTTCCTAGGGTTCGAGGTTGGTCCATCATAGCTGTTCAGGGCTGTATCAGGCTTACAAAATGGCTTCAGTCCATGCTATTTTAAAGTACTCTTCCAACCATGCTCGGTTTTGGAAGAGTTCTTTTATCTTTTTGTCTTTTTTCCTTCATTCTTTTCTCCCTTCCTTCCTTCCTCCCTTCCCCTTCTTTCCTTCCTTTCTTCTTCCCTGCTCCCCCTTCCTCCTCCTTCCCTCCCTCCTTCCCTTTCTCCTTTCAACCCTTCCTTCCTCTCTTCCTTTTTCACTACTTCCTCCCTCCCTCCTTTCTCTTTCTTTTTTTACATCTATTTTACTAGATGTCATCCAAGAGCCATTCCCCAAGTGCAGACCTCCCATCCCTCTTACCAAAATTTCCCTTTTAACTGCAAAGCAGCAAAACAACATTGAATCCTCAGCCTTCAAACCACACTTCATCTTTCTCTGATCTCTAGACTCAGATCAAAGATCCAATGATACTCCATCAAACCCAGATAGATGACAGCATCTCTATTTAAAGTTTAACTTTGACTTTGGTTATATCTCTAAAATAAGAGTATATTATTATCAAAAGATGAGGAAACCTCAGGGCTGACTACTGTATTTTTAAGAGGCTGCTGAACTTGTATTTTTATTGGTTTTTAATTCTCAAATACCTCCTCAGTTTTCACTGACTTCTGAATGAATCTTTTTCCACCTGAAACCATGACAACAATGAGCAATTGGATGGATGGCTGTGATAACCTTATCTCCTGTAGCATGAAAGAAACTTAGATTATTTTTGAAAAATTTAAATATATGCTGTGGAATATAAGAAACCCTAAAGAAACATTCGCTTCTTTCTTACTTACTTGAGAACATCTGGATCAAAATTGCTCCCTGCAGATGCCCTCCCTTCACTAAAATATTCTTTTATTTCTAAAGACATGAATGCATTGCTTGTGAATGCACTGTATAACAATTCTCAAAGTAGATCATGCCCAGATTTCTAAGCTACACACTCTGGTTTCTGAAAATAAGTTTCAGATGTAAGCTGAGAGTGTGTACATCTACCCACCCTTTCGATACCAAAAGGGACGATCGAAGGAGCAAAACTGGCAACAGCTCTATCATGGGACTTAGATCACTCACCTTTAAGTATGCCTGGGAATATCCATATGCTGCTTTTGTTAGTTGCAATGGCTTGCATATTTCTAGTTGTTCAGGATGATTGATATCTAGGTTACACTGTGCTTTGCCTAGAAATGAACTTACACACAGTTAGTGCCATTGGTGCTAATCAAAGCTGAATTATTTTTAAAGCTTGAATTTAAATAGCTTCTCACAATCAATGCCAGTCTGCTCTGGCAAATGAGACTTGGTCTCTCCATGTTTTGAAATGAATGTCTTTGCCAGCTGATTCTCGAATCTTTTTTTTTTTTTTTTTTTTTTACTTAATGAGCTAGCTAACATTCACAAAATGTATTTCATAAACCCTAAATTTTAAGATTTCTGATAAGTATAATTAATATGCATGGGCGATCATGTTTAATTCATTATAAAATGAAAATCCAGGATGAGGCAAATGTTAGACCTATTATCATAAATGTGTAAACCAATGCCCAATCAATTCTATAAATTTCCAGTTCTTTTCAAAAGTGTTTTCTTTTCCTTTATTATTTTCTCATAAGCTATATCATGACTGCAGCCTCCTCTCCTTCCCCTTGTACCAGACCTCAAACCTCTGCTCTCCCCCAGATCCTCTGCTTTTCTCTTTCTCTTCAGAAAAAAGCAGGACTCCCAGTGATGTCAGTCAGACACCATTTAACAAGATGCAATGAGACTAGATAGAAACCCTCATAGAGAGGCTAGTCAAAGGGTCCCCAGAGCAAGCAAACGAGTTATATATACCTACCCTCAATGTTAGGTGTTCAGCAAAACCCCCAAGCTTTGAGATTTCATCTTAATTCCTGTCAGAAAGACTAAGGTCAATAACACAAATGACAACTCATGCTGTAGAGCATTTAAAGCAAAAGGAACACTCCTCCATTTGTTGGTAGGAGTGTAAATTCATACAACCACTATGGAATCTATATGACTGTTCTTCCTGAATATCCAGCTATACCACTCTTAGGCATATACCCAAAGGATGCTCTATCCCACCAAAGGAAACTTGTTCAACTATGTTCATAGAAGTTTTATTCATAATAGGTAGAAACTAGAAACAACATAGTTGCCTATCAACTGAAAAATGGACAAAGAAAATGTGGTATATTTACAGAATGGAATAATACTCAGCTGTGCAAAAGGAAGTAAAAAAAATGTGAAATTTGCTGGTAAATAGATGGAAGTAGAAAAAAAACCCATAAGTGTGGCAATCATGACCCAGAAGGACAAACAAGATAAGTGCTCACTTATTAAGTGCTTATTAGCTGTTACATATGGAATAATCACACTACAATTCACAGACCATGAAAAGTTAGATAAAGAGAAAAGTCTAGAAAGAGATACAGTTCTCCCTGGGAAGTGGAAATAGAATACATTTTGTGGGTGGGCCAGGGTGGATGGACATGGTAACAGGAAGTATTTTTATTAACTTTTTACTAATGCTATACATGTTAAATAATATTCATTCCCAATGCCTCCCCTTAACACCTCAAAGATGCAGCCCCATATTTCTACTCCTATAATTTCATATTCTTAAAAAATTAATAGCTGATCAAATTAAATGTGTGTTGTTCATATATTTATGTGTATAGGAATTGATCACTAGCATATGGTTGAACTACTTGAAGCCATGCCCTTAAAGAAAACAAACTCCCCCTACCCTAGAAGCCATCAACTGTCCATAGCTTCTTCGGGGAGGGACTCATGCACCTCTTCCCACTCCAGGCTGGAATGTTCATTGTCATGAACTTTGCAGGCAACTGCAGCTGCCATGAATCCATGGCTACAGTGGACCTGTCATGTAATGTGATCCCCAGTTTTGATGGACAGTAACAGAACATATCAAAAGATCATATTGTGCTTTGTAAAGAAAAACAGCTCCATTATGGTAGCTCAAGTGCTATTCTATGTTCTGGAGGAAATAAAAAGAAAATGGCAAATCTTTGATTAGCTTGCTAGAGTCAAGTGTAGTTGGTCCTGGATTATATAGACTGTTTTCATTCTGTTTTGGGAACACTCCTCTGTGTGTTGCTGGGTCAGCAAAATCTGTGTGGAACAACTGATAAGAGAATAATGGTCCCCAATTTACTATAGCTATAAAATCAGGGAGAATGTACATTTAGAATACAGCCAAATAGCCAGATAGATATGGTGTCAGTTTTTATAGCTCTAAAGAATGAGATGCTATCTCAGTATAGCAAAGGTTAAATAGTAGGTAATTAAGGAAAGTGTTTTAATAAACTTTAGAGTCTCTTCTAATTACTGAAGGCAGAATGAATCTGAGTTCACGATAATGTTTTTAATTCTTTACTCTTTGTCATAACTTAGATATCTTTATGATATTTATTTTATGAAAATGTAGACAAGTGAAAAATTCTTTTTTCTGAATTTATTTCCAGAAAACACAATACTTCTATTTGAAACTTATGCAATTATAGCCGTGTTCAGGAAACATTTCATTTTATCTTTAAACATAAAATCAAAATACTGGTTAGTAAAGGTTATTGTTCTAAGGTACTTTTAGTTAAATTGGGCTTTCTTTTATTCATGCAGTTTTGTTCTAGAAGTGACTCTATAAGGACTTTCTGTAATTTGAAAGGAAGCATTGAGTTTCAGACTTAGATTTTCCTCACACTCTATAACTTACCTGAAACTTGGATGAGACAGGATGACTGTGATGCTAAACACAGCTCACAGTTGTAGTCACAGAAACTGTGTGCAATAGTGTATCACGTGGCCTGGGCTTTCTCTTTCCCGATGTCTTATTTGTGAGGATACCAAGACCCATCTTGACTTACATTTTCTTACTGTATTCTTTGAATCATCTTGACATTTCATCAAATCAAGTATTTCTTTTCTTTCATTTCAGGTTCATTAAAAGCAGGTGTATGTTCTCTACTGGTTTAATTGTATCTTTTCTATAAACTAGTTTCTAATATCTGTGAAGATCCCATAAGTTGACCCTACCCTACCAAGAGTGTCTGAAACAAACAAACAAGCAAACAAACAAACACATACTCATCTCAAACCTTGACCTTGGTGTTACATTGATTGGAGTTTTTTCCTCTTTATTAAACTGATGTGTCCATCTCTGATATTTTCAGTTTAGCTCTAATAGAGGTGTCAAATCCATGTCTCTCTCTCTATCTTTCTGTGAAAGCTTAGAAAAATAACTTCGATAGTTGTAAATTGATTTTGGATGAAACCCAATCTTGACAAACTGATTTTTAACCACAGAAATAGCTAAAGCTTAAACATAGGATGAGGCTGATGGATTCTAGTTTCCTGTTCCATGATTTCTAGCCCCATTATGTATGTTGGGTTTCTTACTCAACATTTCTCCTCCTACCCTTGCAATCAGACTTGTCTACATTTGAGGTCTTGGGCTGCTACCAGAGAAAGAGTATACAGTGTAATGATGAACAACACCAGGAATTACTTATAAAGAATCCCAAGCTAGGAGGATTGTTTCAACTTAAGTATCTAGGTATGGAGATTGTCTTATATTAAACAGAGAAACTGAAGATGACTTTAAAATTGCATCAATCTAATTCCTATTCCAATAGGTAAAAGACATTTTTAGTATTCAGTCCAAAGTAAGTATGACTTATAGCTCAATTGATTTTTTCTGTGTGATTTTGCATACCAAAAATTCAGTAAGTGATTCAAGAGCTTTTAGAAAATTTGAAGCTCAACAAAACAAGATGTCAAACTGCATCTGACTTTATTGTATTCATAATCCTTTACAAAGCATACTCAGTTTGCAAAGGGTGGATTTGCCTAAGATTAAATTAATCCATGTTTACACACATAACATAATTCTGTCTCTTTCACCCCAAGGGACAACTCAGAGAATTTTGAAGCATGAATAAGCATGCTAATTTAGGCAAAATAAGTCTACAGATGTGATAAATGAAAATAGTGAAATATGAAAAAAATACTAAAATACAAGTCTCCAAGTACCTTAATTTTTCAAGCAAAAATGATTTATCTATTGAGAACCTTAATTGTAGATAGACAGTGTTAAAAATTTTAATACATTTCTTATCATGCTCATCATGGTTTCTTAATTACACACACACACACACACACAGATAGATAGATAGATAGATAGATAGATAGATAGATAGATAGATAGATAGATAGAATTAAATGCGCTTAAGATAATCAGTATTTGTACAGTCAATTCACGACAATAAGTCATTGATACATTATAAATGACAAAATGTATTTCTGGATAAAGAACCATATATCTCTACCTTTTGGAAATACTTTATTCAAATATAAAATAACAATTAATTATCTTGAGGAGAATTAATACAAGGTATTTGAAGTTTCTATAATGCAAGATAGAAACAGATTTATAGTAAGCCCTTGCTACTTTTTGGGGTTTTCTTTACCCTTTATTACCCCAGTTGCAAACCCTACCACTAGATAGGAGAGAAAGAAGGATAGCTGGTGGGGAAAGATAGACAGGCAGACAGACAGACAGACACACACACACACACACACACACACACACACGGGGGGGGGGGACAGAGAGGGAGGAAGGGAGGGATGCGGGAAGGGAGAGAGAGAGAAAAAAAGAGAATCCTTGAATCTAATTTCTTTTTTCCCTGTGAGCATGACTACTAAGAGAATCAAACCGCAGATCTGCCCAGCCCATGAACACTGCCTCCAGAGGTCCTACCTCTCAGGGTTCTAGCATTTATATACTCTGAAAAGTTAGCAGAATTTCAAGTCTCACACAACTGCAGAAACTATCTGCATCTGGCAAACCCATGCCTTTGCTAGTCATAGTCAGCTGCTGCAAGGCAGCCTCATATCCCTATACCAGGATTAAATGAAAATATATTCTTATAATAGTTCTGTGTTTTCTTAAAGAAACCAAAATTCCAGAATACTTATTATACTGAACAAAGTTTTAAATATATGACTCAATATCATATTTTGTTTTCTTCATAATCTATATTTCTACAATATCCATTCATAAAGGCAGAAAATTTCCCCATGTATCAAAGAAGATGAAAAAGGTCCACACTCAATATCAGGTTTCAAGAGACCCATTGTCTAAGTTTTGTATGTTATATATTCTTTGTCTAATTTCCTATTCCCAATAAGACAAGAATGACTACATGAAAATATTCCATAAGTTAATGTATATAATGCAGGTATAATTATAAAAATAAGTATCTATTAATCATAATTAAATTAATGGTTAGGGGAAGCTAGTAACAAATTGAGGGGACTTTAATATATAACTGTTAGCATATAGTTATATAAGTAAGAATAATGACAACTTTTGAGTATATTATTTGAGGTAAAACGAAATCACAACTCCATTGTCTCACAGGATAAAAGAAAAATGTTTCTGAGTTGCTACCAAAAACACAGCAAAATGCCATGGCCTTGCCCTTGAGGTTGTTTTAGCAATGAATGGCAGAATCAATTTGTAAAGCTTTTAAAGCACTTACCTATCCTTAGCACCTCATGTCACTAGATATTTAATAAAAACATGTAGCTTTGAAAAGTACAAGAAGCTTAATACTGCACCATCCATCATTTCTTATGCCATTTGGGATCTAACCCGTGTGATAGTTCTAGATCTACAGTACTATATCATTGTATAATGTGTAAATATTCAGAACAGCTGCCTCAGCTTGATATTCAGTCCTAAAGAAACTATGTGTGTGTGTGTGTGTGTGTGTGTGTGTGTGTGTGTGTGTGTGTGTGTGTGTGTGTGATGTGTGAGACAGAAACAAAGCATTTCAAACACTAAATTTCCTACGTCTGGTTATTTATCCAATCCAACCCAAGGGACAAAAAACATTGAATAAAAGGTATTTATTCTTCCTAGCAGGTAGAGCTTCTATAACGTGGGCATGTAAATAGATTACATATTACAGGACAAGTTAAATTACTTCTACCATATTAATTAGAGGTGCTTTGTATAGTTCTAAATAATCTTTTAAAATACTCTTAGAGAAATCATGATTTAATTTAAAGCTCTCGGTATGAGCAAAAATCTGTATTTAGCAAGTAAAGACTGTCTAATTCAAATTAAACATGTATATCTCAATATTCAATGGGTTTGCATATATTAGTAGAATTAGACTAGGTTTTGTGACCTCAGTAAGTAGACCAACAGGTCATAGATGATATTAAGATGTATAGTGATAGTTTATAAATATTTAAATGTATGAAAGGCAGGAGATTAGTAACACACAGATAGATAGATAGATAGATAGATAGATAGATAGATAGATAGATAGATAGATAGATAAGTGAATGGATACAAAGACAGATGGACAGATAGGGAATGTCAAAAAGTAAACAGATAAACAATAAAAGTTGTTATTAGCCTTGTGAATTTTCTTGTGTTTGAGGCCATCCTGTTCGACATCAAAAGTTTCATAACAGCCAGGAATGCATATTGAGACCCTATCTCAAGAACAAAATACAAATAAACAAAAATGAACAATATGACAAGAAACTGTGACAGAAGAATTAAGAAAAGCAGAAATAGAAAACCTTTTGCAATAGTTTTATGACAATAATAATGCTTAGTGCTCAAGAGATAATTTTCACCTCCTCTAAATTCCTTTGAACATCTGCTATCTCTCTGGCCTCAATGATTTGAGTGTTTCCAATGAAGTTGGCATCATGCAGAATATCAAATAATGGTCATCTCTAGACCCCAAATGTTGACTTTATTGTCTTTCAGTGCCTTGTTTTACAGTTAGGCTTGTGATCCGTGATATTATTTTTCTGTAAAGGCCGCCATTACACTCATCTTTTTACATGTGGTGATTGGTTGCTCCTTTATAACCTTATTCTTCCATGGCAAACTGGAAGCTTTATTTTCATACCAGAAAAAAAAATAGGAACGGGCAATTGTTCCACTTCTTTTCTCTTTCATAAGGGATGATCTATCCAGAGTGATTAATAAAGAAAATCCAAGGAGAATTTACATTATAACAACAGGTCAGAGTGCCTCTGTTTAACTTATAACATGCTATGTGCAAAACTCCTACAACTATTTAAATGAATAAATGAGTCAGCAAATCTTCCAAATAACAATTTTAAACTAATTTTAGCTATGTACATTAACCAAATCTCTTTGATAACTGATTGCTAATAGAAATGTCATATATAATAGCATCTTAAATATTTAGAAATGGAATCAAACAGGGTAGAGATATTTTTTTAAATAAAGACCTTAAAATATTAATGAAGAAAATTATAGAAAATACAGGTAAATGGAATGAAACCTCAGGCTCATAGATTCATGTCAATAATATTGTTAACTAGTGTACACTACCTAAAGAAAGAGAATATGTATAGATGCTGTGCAAACCATATAAAAATGCTAATGACATTTCACACAGAAATAAACCTCACATATTAACCATAGAATCACAAAAGCTGTAAGCATCCTGAGAAATCTAAAAGAAAATAGATGCACTAGAAACACCAGAGAGTCAGTATTCAATATATGCTACAAAGCTATAATAATCAAAACAAAATGGTTCTGGAATAAACACAGACATCCAGGAATACAGAACAGAAATAAAGGCCCATTTCCTTCTATGTGGATACAAAGTTTGAAAATGTCTAAGGAACACAAAGTCCAAACAAAATAGTGTGATCAATAAAATGGTGTTAGAAGACTATATATGCTCAAATTTGTATGCAGTTATATATGTTTAATTATATATGACATAATAAATATATAATTTGTTTATGTTTATTTAATTAATTATATAATTATATCATGTTTAATTAAATATCTAGAGTTGTTGGAACACACCTTTAATCCTAGTGTTTGAGAATCACCAGCAGGTAAATCTCTGTGAGTTTGAGGTTAACCTTTTCTAGATTGTAAGTTCCAGCCAGCCAGAGCTACAGAGTGTGACCCTGTCTAAAACAAACAACAAAAACAATCAGCATCCCCAAGACCAGAAACTATTATGGCAACATAAAAATAAAAAGCTTTTGACAGTTGCTTAAGAAATGACTTTTTAATTTGACAGCAAAACACAAACTCAAGAATAAATGAAAGAGGCTGCAACCAACAACAGCAACAAAAAATGTTTACAAGACTAAAGAGTAAGGGGATATATCTTCATAATGCAACTAATGTATAGATTATGGTATTATGAAGAAATTAATTATTTATTCATAGTAAGAGGTATAAAGTTCTGGTTGATAAGGTGGTACATTTAAAGGTCCTTGATGCTAATCTCTATGATTCAAACTCAATCAGAAGGGAGAACTGACTCCCACAAGGAGTTCTCTCATCTCCAGTCATGACAAATGGAATTCATCTTTATCCATAAGGAAACTGAAAGGATCTTTGAAATGTCATATTACTTCAGTCAGATTTGCTAAGATAACAAATATATTTTTGTTTCTTTTGTTCTTTTGTTTTGATTATGTTCATTGATTCACGGCTTGCAATTACCAAGAAGCAGAGGCAACTGAAGAAGGCGTACTGAAAATGTTCTTTATTTATTTAGCTCAATATTATTCAGAAATTAAGAAAAATGAAATTGGAAAATTCAAACATATGTGCTATGGTGCTAGAAACAGCCATTTGACATACATGACCTAGACCCACATTGTATCTCATTTCTGGATGTTGTATTTTATATAGATATAGATACAGATACAGATACAGATACAGATACAGAGATAGATAGATAGATATAGATATAGATGATATAGATATAGATATAGATATAGATATAGATATAGATATAGATATAGATATAGATATAGATATAGATAGATAGAGATAGAGATAGAGATAGAGATAGAGATAGAGATATGATTTTTGGAATACTCAAAATATATTTTTAATCTTCATGAATACGTTTTTTTTCAAACAGAGAAATGTTTATCTTCTGAATTTATATGAATATATGAGAAACAGTATTAGTATGTTAGTATATACACACTGTGCATTAAGGTGCTGTGATGGCAAGCAATTAAGAATACCATTAAACCACATAAATGGACGTGCTGAGAACTGAACCCAGGTCCTCTACACATGGGTTCTTAATTATCTAATCATCTCTTTAGTCAATCACTACAATGAATCAATGACTTCTGGAAAGAGCAGGCCACCTCTATATATAAACTAATAATAGTGGTTACGTCATGCACAAGGCCTGTCGAGGCCAAGCCACATCTTAAGCCATCATGGAGAACCTGGTTGTGCATGAAGCTCCACCCCTTGCTGAGGAGTAATTGAAAATTGTTAGTTTTCCTAAAGTTCCACCTCTGATAAGTAGACTGTGCCCTAGTGGCAGGCCACACATCCAAGAATATTTGAGAGCACAAATTGGCCCTGATGGGATAAACTAAGGACAATAATTTAGATGAGTCAGGAAAGCAGGTGGATCTCAGATGTGTTGGGGATGGAGTTGAATGTGATGAAAATTTTCAAAAAGATAATTAAATATTGTTTTAAAAATCAAAACAAATTGCATAATAAAAAGGAAAGTCAACTCTATGCTGACTACATAAACTTTTAATGCACAAGAGAGTGAAAATGAGAAAAATGTAATTCACATGGACAGAAACAAAATGCATCATCAGTAGCATTATCATATCAGGCAAATAAACTTTGGGCTAAAATCTACAGGATGAGATAATGATCATTATGTAAAGATGAAAATTTTTATCAGCAGGTTTTTTTTTATGTCCCTCTCTTTTTTTATTTATTCTTTAATCTATTTTTACAGTCCAGTCTTTATGTTCCTCCTGGTCTGCCCTCTTACTGTTCTACATCCCATATCTCCTCCCCCTGCCCTGTCTCCACCCTCCATCCCCACTCTACCAGACCTCTCCAATCCATGAGGCCTCAAAGCTCTTGAGGGTTAGGTGCATCGTCTCTCACTGAGTCATGACCTGGCAGTCTTCTGCTGTGTATGAGTTGGGGGTGCCTCATATCAGCTGGTGTATGCTGCCTGTTTGGTGGCTCAGTGTCAGAGCAATATCACAGGTCCAGGTATGTTGAGACTGCTGGTCTTCCTATAGGGTTGCCCTCATCCTCAGCTACTTCAGGCTTTTCCCTAATTCAACAACAGAGATCACCATCTTCTGTCCATTGGTTGGGGCAAATATTGATATCTGACACTTCCAGCTGCTTGTGGGGTATTTTGGAGGGCAGTCAGGCTAGATGATATTTGATATATATATAGCAATATTATATATATCATATTGGAGCCCTTAGGTATGTAAGAAACCTTGAGAGAACTGAAGTGATAAATATACCTAATAATAGGTCATGAATGTAAGATTGTCTTAGCAACTAATTGTCTTAGTCAGGGTTTCTATTCCTGCACAAGAATCACGACCAAGAAGCAAGTTGGTGAGGAAAGGGTTTATTCAACTTATACTTTCTATATTGCTGTTGATCACCAAAGGAAGTCAGGACTGGAACTCAAGCAGGTCAGGAAGCTGGAGCTGATACAGAGACCATGAAGATATGTCATTTACTGGCTTGCTTCCCCTGCCTTGCTCAGTTTCCTTTCTTATAGTACCCAAGACTATCAATCCAGGGATAGCACCACCCACAAAGCCCTCCCCACTTGATCATTAATTGAGAAAATGTCCCACAGTTGGATCTCATGGAGGCATTTCCTCCAGCCTGTGTCAAGTTGACATGCAAAATTAACCAGTACAATTGACCCCTTGTCAACTTGACAAACAAACACATCACTATTAAGCCTCATCCCTTACTTTCTTATTTATCTAAATAAGATTAAATAACATTAAAGATCTAAATAACATTAAAAGTCCCATAGTCTTTACATACAAAAAGTTCGATCTTTTTAAAATATCCAATATCTTTTAAAATTCAAACTCTTTTAAAGATTCAGTCTCTTAACTGTGGACTCCACCAAAATACCTTCTTACTTCAAGAGGGGAAAATATCAGGGCACAGTCACAATCAAAAGCAAAATCAAACTCCAACCATCATGCCTAGGATACACTCATGATCTTCTGGATTCCTCCAAGAGCTTGGGTCACTTCTCCATCTCTGCCTTTTGTAGCACACACCTTATCTTCTAGACTCCAGCTGCCTGTACACTGCTGCTACTGTTCTTGGTGGTTATCTCATGGTACTGGCATCTTCAAAACACTGTTGTCTTCCACTGCAACTAGGCCTCACCAATAGCCTCTCATAAGCTCTCTTCATCATGCCAAGACTCGATTCCTTTGCACCACCATTTATTCCTGAGCAATCAATTACAACTGAGGCCACACCTTTACCAATGTCCTCCTGAGGCCTCTCACAGTGTGGAGCCTCAGCTGCTCTTCATGACCTCTTCATTCCTTCAAAACCATTGCCTCCTCAGTGACTCTTACACAGTACGAAGACCAGTCACAGCACAAGGTACAGCCTTGGCTTTCTCTGGAATACAGCCTCTGTGTGTTCTTAGAAAACACTTCCCAGAGATTTCACCTCAGTGACGCTGGTCTCTTCTTAATCACTGCTAATTTCTTAGCTCCAGCTAACCAGCAACAATAGTCCCAGCAATGCAAAGGTTTTACTTTAGTAGTTCTGGTATCTTGTTAATCACAGCTGATTCTTCAGCCCCAGCTAACCAAAACCACAGAATCTTCACAATCAAAATACCAATGTCCCTGGTAAGGGTCTTTAATCTTCCCTTTGGAATTTCACAAGCCAGGTCTCCATCTCCTGAACTGTTCTCAACATTATCTTCCATGCTCCTACACAACATCCCACGGAGTTCTTAACAATGAATTGATCTTCTAGCCAAAAGCTACAAATTCCTTCCACAGTCCTCCCCAAAATATAGTCAGGTTGTCACAGGAATACCCTACTATTCTGGTACCAATTTTTATTAGTCAGGATTTCTATTCCTGCACAAACATCATGACCAAGAAGCAAGTTGGGGAGGAAAGGGTTTATGCACCTTACACTTTCCACATTGCTATTCATCACCAAAGGAAGTCAGGACTGGAACTCAACCATGTCAGAAAGCAGGAGCTGATGCAGAGGCCATGGAGGGATGTTACTGGCTTGCTTCCCCTGCCTTCCTCAGCCCAGGGGTGGCACCACCCAGAAGAGGCCCTCCCCCCTCGATCACTAATTGAGAAAATGTCTTACAGTTGGATCTCATGGAGGCATTTCCTCAATTGAAACTCCTTTCCCTGTGATACTAATCTAGAGACTATCAGAAATATTTGCAAAATAATGACCTTAGAACTGTGGATTTTTTTCTAAAACCTATAAGTGATTCATTATAACTCAACAACAGAAATAAATCAAGACACATAATCACTAAATTTCAAAATGGATAAAGATGTTAATGTGCATCCATCTCTATAACAGAATATATAGGATGCCTAACAGGCATGGCTGACAAGCATAAAGAATTGTTATCACTATAATTCAAGATACTGAAAATCAAAATCTCAACAAAATAAAGCTTCACGTCTGTAATAATAATAGTATCAAATAGAGGAAAGATAAGTGTCAGCAAGAATGTAGGGGAAGGGAATCCTCCTCTGCACCTGTAGGAAGAGAAAGCACATCAGCTCTTGGGAAAGTTTGTACTGTCATGGCTGCGAGCTCCTTCCGGTCTTTTTCATACATAGACTTTGTTTACTAACTTCACACATTACTTCCTTTCCTCAGACATCATAGTTTTATTTGAAAAAATAACCCCTAGCACCCTCTGTGACTTCAATTTTGCTACCAACATATTCAGTCATTCCTTGATCTTATACATGTAAAATTCAGTTATAAATATTTTTATATCTATGCCTCTTAATTCCAGTAGTATTTTAAGTTCTGGGTTGGTTTTGATTAAAGAGTATTTTTTTCCTCTTCCTAAGTCATGTCTTTGTTTTGTTTTGCTTTGTTTTGTTTTTCTTGCTCTATGAAAATATTCTTGCATGCCAGACATTGTGAATTTCATTTAGTTTAATAATTAGTGCGTTTTATCTCTTTTGTTACTTAATGGCTGTGTGTTTGTGTGTGTGTGTGTGTGTTTATCTTTATGTGTGTATTTGTATGTGTTACATTTCTTCAAGAAAACAGTTAGCTTATGTGTAAGTACTTAAATCCTTTGTGAACTTGTTAAGAATTATTAGTCAACCAAAGAAATATTTACAATTGAGTTAAACATTTTCTCTACTGACACAAACCGATTCTGTATTCTAGTTTATGTGGCATACTCTCTATCTGAGAACAGATCTTCTTCCTTACCTTGTATGAATTTTAGCTGTGTCTTCTAATATTTATGATAGTTCCCTCCTAAACATGAAACATTTTCTCAAATGTTTTGTTAGAGGTTAACTCTTTACAAACCTCCTAGGCCTTATGCTAAATACCTCTAGCACTCTGACATGTTAACTGGACCTATTGTGATGTCTTCTTATTTCCAGACCCCTGCAGTCAGTATGCTGGCACTGCTAATCTTTTCCTGGAACTTATTTCGGAAACTGTGACGAAGAAAGTCCTTGGAAGACACAATATCTGGCCACCATTTATTTAGACAGCTTGTAATATTTCTGTGTTTTTTGATTTACTGCCTTTCACTGATTGTTTGCTACTTTAAAAATCAGTGCATCATAATTTCTTCTGTATGTTTTACTTATTTAGAATGAAAAGGAAAATCCCTTACTTGTTACATTCCTGGATCACATGAGGGAGTTCAAGTTCCTATTCTTGTCTTGCCTAAAAACTAAAGGATAGTAAATGAGAAGCATTTATTGGCCCAAATGCAATAGAAATTGTAATAGAGCAGATAAAACAAATTCCATCAAGGAACAAAGAACTAGCTGTTATAGAAGAAGAGAAAAAATATGGATATAAAAGAAACTCCAGAGAGATTGGAAGACTATACAGATAATCGATAATGCCAGTATCTTCTATACTTTAGAAGATTGAATAGTACTCAGAATACTTTATAGGACCCTGGTGAAACATGTTTAGTAACTAAATGGAGGTAAATGTTTGCTGACAGTTGACCATGTTAGGATCTTTGCTCATCTCAACTGGAGGAGATCTTTGTTGCAAAACTATGTCTGAATTAGAAATTGGGAGTCTGGTGGAGTAGAAAACGATGTATAGAAAAAAATGCTTTGTTTGTGACATTTACAAATGAAGCAAACCACCAATTACTTGTATCCTCGAGGAAAAGGGTAGGATGTTGAAAATAAGGGTAGATAGGATGCTAAATAGAACAGATTCCATCTAAACATACACAGAGGCTTAGAGAGAATGAACTGGTCCCACTCCAAAGTCTTTATATGTTCAAAGAGAAGAGGGAAATTTAGAATTTTGGCAAGTACATTTTAGCTTTTCTGAAAAATAACAAGATTGTTTGCCCTGGGAATGGTAAAGAAAATAGAATCAAATATGTGAAGAAAATCCACAGAGTATAGAAAGAAAGCTGGTGAAAATGCTTAAGATAAGAACCTATGGAAGAATTTGAAAACTATAAAGATAAAACAAAACTTGGTAGTATAACTCAATTTTGACCTTTAATATTCCTTTGAAAAAGAAAAGAACAAGAAAGAGTATCTAAATAGAATGAAAATCAAGAATTTGCAAGGAGTCTGTAGTGGTATAAAAAATAGATTAAGAGCTTATTAGGGTAGGAGCCTCCAGAGTCCAATGAAAAACATAAATGAATGAGAAGACAGGAAGCCTTACTCAAGGGAATAGGTACATGTCGTAAACTTGTGATGGGCAAGGAAGAGGATCCAAAGAGATTGAGAGCTTCTGAGAAATCCTGAGACTGAAGTAACAAGCCTGATGTTTGTTGTCACTACTAAGAGCTGTGAGTGATGTCTAATTTCAGTGTCTGATGTTAGGTCTGGGCTCACAATAAGGTCAGAAAGAGATGCTGTGTTTACCATGACAACAATAGAAATTGAAGGATCTGAAAGATGGATGAAGATGAACCACATTGATGTATATAAGCAAATAGGGGCCAAAAGTAGAGTGACAAAATGTGACAAAGAGTATTCTCGGCATTTAAGGAGAAGTCATGTGATCAACCAGGGAAAAAATTCCTATTTGTACCCCGAATGATACCTCTATTTCTGCGGAAAAGAGAGAACTGGCATTTTTTTCCCCTAAAGATAAATATCATAGAAATTGAATCCCCAAGATCTTTCCATCTAATTTCACATGTTCTGTGTATGTGTGCTTAATTGTTTCAATTCCAAATTGTATTTTTTGACTTTGTCCTTGAGTACTGTGGAGTGTGTTAATTAAGTCACACAGAGAATCCTAATAGGCTATCTCCAAGCATAGCAGGAAGAACATTTAGATACATCAGTCAGGGAGAGCAGTGGGCGGGACACTAGGGAACTCACAGCAGATGACAAGCACAAACTCCAGAAAGCAGTTCAAGTGGTGGGAAGAGAGTCTGATTCCAGATGTACATGTATCATCAAGAAGTACATTACAGAACCCTTATTACATACCCCATCTTGCTCCTTCTATCCTTTCTCTTTCTCATTTGGATTCAGAGAACATCAGAGCAGTGGCCAAGAGCTAAGGCCACTGAACAGGTAGGAATCCTGTAATAATTTCCCTGGAGTCTCTCTTTGTATTATATTTTTTTTTCTTATTTTTTTAAGGCTAGTAGATGTCAGATCTTGTAAATGTCAAGAAAGACCTTTACCAATGAATGGCATCGTATCCCATCTTAGTCGCTGTTACTATTCCTGTGATAAATCAACATTACCAAAAGCATCTTGGAACTGAAAGGGTTTTTCTTTTGTCTTACAGATCTATATCATAGTTTGTCATTGAAGGGATCCAGGTCAGAAATTCAACACAGCAGGAATCCGGGGTCAGGAGCTGAAGCAAAGGCCATGGAGCAGTGCTTCTTACTGGTTTGTACCTCATGGCTTGCTCAGCCTGCTTTCTTACAGAATCCAGGACTGCATGCCTGAGGATGGTCCTACCCACACTGGGCTTGGCCCCAGCAAATTAATCTCTAATTAAGAAAATGTTCTATGGCCTTGCTTGCAACCTGACCTTATGGAGGTGTTTTCTCTACTGAGGTTTTCTTCTCTCAACTGACTCCACCCTGTGAGACGTTGACATCTTTACCCCCAGTACATCCCCTATCGTCAAAATCTTAATAATTTTATCTTTGACTTTGGTTTACCAAGTGAGAGGTTCTTAATCTTTTCCTTCTCTGCTCACTACAACTGCTACTTTGACCTCCAGATGGGACACTTAGAGGACAAACAGTGTTAACATGTGGAATCTAAGGATAAAGTAGAATGAGGCCCAGTGATATTCATGACACACAGTTGGAGAATGCCATGGCTCTTGCCTGAGACTTTCATCAATTACCTCCACCTACTATAGGGAGTTCTCAATATTTCCACCACTTTCAGTCAGCAGACATTAAATACTCTTCAGATTTGCAGGACTGCCTGCCTTGTGACAGGATTAAACTCATCTGCTTCTATGAACGTTAGTATGTTCACCTGGTGGCTAATGGATTTGTAAGCTATCGAAAGACCGAGATACATAATGACCACAGCTATTTCTAATAACAAGAAATCACCAAGTGTTGGAACAAACTTAAAGCTTATATGTTAGGTTGGAGTCTCACAAATATGTACCCTCCCCACACAGAGATCGCTATATAGAATTTTTATGTAGAAGAAGCACCTTCATGCATTTACCCTATTTTGCCTAGGTTTTATGATGCATGTGTTTTTCTATGGAAAAAATGCCCTCTCTCTTCCCATGAAAACAATAATATGTAGTTATGTGACTACTTGTTACATTGTGTTAGAGACTAGGAATCACATGAGGTTGGAACACAAATCAAGCAACCTTAATAACCCAACTTTATAGGTTGTTTTAAAAGCAGAAAGAATTAATTCAAAAAAAGTTATTACCCATGAGCATCTCAAGTTCTGCTTCCCTTAATCTAAGTTTTACTTCACAATTTCATCTCAAGAACAATTGTAGATGATAGCATTCTTTACCCTTCAATATTCACTGTTGCTGAGCTAAAATGCAATGGGTATTTATTCCATTTCCAGCTCTGTGCTTTGAAACATGACTTGGCCTGATCATAATATTCACTTACAGCAGAGTACGGCTGTTCCTGTTTTACATTAGAGAAACACACTTTTAAAGTATTTAATGCCATTATCTATGAAATTTGTGAGATTGGTTGTGCATATTTGAGCCATATAATATTATGAAGATTGGCTAGACAAATGTAACATAATATCGTTGGTTTGGGAATGATAACAGGATGTTAAAGTCTCTTTCGTTTGAGCATGATTTAAAAAATATATAAAATTCCAGTTAATACTTAAAATGGCACTGTACTACTTTCAATAATAAAGTAATTTGAGGTATATACATTCTACCTTATTTTGCTATCTCTATCTATCTAGAGTGATAATTACATTTGAATTAAACACATCCATTGATGCCCTTGATGGTGCATGTAAGTACACATGTGTGTAGGTACACATGTGTGTTATTAAGCACAGAAAATCTACATTATTGTAAAATTTAACGTAAATGGGCCTGAGAGTAATGACAGATGGTGGTGTGATTACCCAGTAGGCATAAGGTCCTCAGCCTTTCTCCAACCAATAAACAGTTAAAGACAGCATGATATTCATTCGATTTCCATAACGTCACCTAGCACTATCATCTTGTAGTAGTCTAGTATTGAGAGAAACCAACTCAATATTTTTAGACCCCAGCAATTAGCCTAGCACTGAGTCACTGAGTAACTTGCCTTTCCGCCCTCAGCTTGAGACCTTTGCCCACAAGATTATCCTAAAGATAGCCGACCCTGTCCCAGGAACTAGCTCAGCACTCTCTTGACACATCTGATGACTGGCCCAATGTTTAACTATGCAGTGCCCCAAGGATGTTTGCTCCAGATAATCTCTTACCTTCCTTAAGGCATAAACTATTGCCTGACTTGCTCATTTTGTACTTACCGTTCCATGCATGATTTGTCCTCCACCACTTGCCTTGTGATTTTTCCCCTTTAAATACCCCTGACTTCAGCTGCTCAGGGTCCCATAGTCCCTCTACCCCTGCACGGTGTATGACTGTGGACCCCAGAGCTCTGGAATAAAAATCCTCTTGCTAATTGCATCAAGACCATTTCTTGAGAGTGATATAGGTGTCGCTTTCCAAGGCGTGGGGCACTGGGGTGCCCTTAGCTTTTTCAGGTCTTACAGTATCATTTAAAACAATTTGTTTTGTAGTCATAAATAAAATACTTGTCACACTTCCAAAAACCTTTGCACTAATTTTCAAAGAATTTTACTCTTTTCCTAAGACATTGAAGACTATTGAAAACTATACTATATTTGAAAGACATTTTTGTTCAATAAATACTAAAGACATTTTTAAATATTTAAAATATTTTGCTTTTAAAATATTTTATTTCAAATAACATATTATTTATTATTATTATTATTATTATTATTATTATAATACATTCTGATCAACTTTACCAGGTAAACATATTTTAGAGAGTGAGTGTCGTCTTTCTTGTCTTAATATTCTAGTACTGGAGATGAAGACACAACTAGATAGCCACCAACAGAGATAAAGAAACTGTGGCACGAATCCACTATGGAGTATTATTCAACCTAGGAAAGAATGAAATTGTGACATTTTAGTTAAATGTATGGAGTTGGAGAATGTTACATTAAATGAAATAAACTACTCACAGGAAGATAGGTCCCTCATTTTCTTTCTCCTTTATGCAAATTAAAATACAATAATAACATAACAAGTCTGAAAGCATTTTAATGCCTGTGTTTCTGTAGATTGCAAAGGAAGATGGTAGTAAAAGAAAGGTTTGGTTTAAAGAACCCATGTTAATATATGAAAATATTTTTCACTAAATTTCAAAGAATTTAACTTTTTATTTAAGACATTGAAGGCTACTAGAAACTAAACTTTGATTGATATTGATCCCCATTAATATACAAAAAATAAAATTTATTAATAAAACATTTAAATAATTTGTTTCTAATTTTTCTCCTTGCTGTGCTTAAGCAAGTGTCATTTTATCAAAATCAAAACAACATGTCTACTCATTTTATTCTCAAGAGATCAAATCTATTAGCCAAGAAACAGTTTTTTATGTTGCCTTGGTTTTGTGAGATTCTCATTACGTCCCTTGTGTTTTCTTTAAGGGAATTCAATATTTCAGGAAAATTATATAAACAGCCAAAATAAATTATCAAAACATAATCAAACAGAATAAAAGATAAACTCCCACAAATGTACTGGATGGCTGGATCATCATGTTCTTTTGACAAAAGTTCTTAGTATTTTACTGTTGTTTCAGGATAGGGCAAATTGTCCTAAGTCAAAACAAAGGAAAACCTTGTGAGATAATTGCTGAAACAGAGAGACCATTTAGATCAAGGCGATATTGTTTAAGAGGCCAACGGATAAAATATGTTGTTATTATAGCTTTTAGCTGTTTGAAGACCTATTACCTTTATGGGATGAGAAATCCTGGAAGATGAGAACAAAAATCTGAGATGCAGGCATGATACCAGACTGATGCTGTCTTCTCTGATCCTATGGTAAGTAGTGTCTTTTCTTCCTGATGGGTTCCAGACCTAATTGTATTCCTTTGTCTATGAATAATGAGAACATGCGCAAGCATCAGTAATTTAAGGGCACTGCTGTAAACAGATATTGCTTGTTTTATTAACAAATTGTTTCCATTAAAGAGACTGTGAGTCTTCGGATAGCAATACTTGGAGAAATAGTCCCATCCTGAATCTCACTTTGTAATGGACTGAATTGGTTTGCCTGCAGAGGGTTTAGCACTTTGTGGGTTTTTGCTGTGCCATTCCACTGTGAACCGTGAACTATGAGTGTACATCCACCAATAAGAGTCTGAGAATTATCTTTAATGGAGAAAAGCATGCTTCCAATTAACACAAGGCCTGCACACCTCACCTCCTTATATGACATGGGATAGACTGAGTGCCGGGTGCACCTAATAGGGTGACATGCTAGGAAATTCTATTTTCCACCATAATAACTCTGTAATACACTAATTGTTTGAAAGAAAAATCTCCTTTTTTTCCCAGCTGTTATGACTTCCAGGCTTGCTCTCATCTTCACTAATTTTAAATCAGCACTTCTACTTTGATTCCTGAGGTTTTAATTCAGTGGATTTTGTGGACAATTCTGAGAGGGTCATTGTTTTCTAAAATGTTGAGAACAATAAAATAAATGTAGAATATGTTTCTCCTCTTTTAAGCAGTAGAGATATTTGAGGATATTGAGTTTTTCCTCAGAAAAGGGCAAGAAACGGCGAAAGGCTATGTTTGCTTATACTGATGAGATTCACAAATAAAATGTTTTTAATGATGAAGAAACTCGATAGAGGACTTTGAAGTGAAATTGATCTGTAGAGAGGAAACCCTGTCAGCGCGTTGATAAGAGCCTGGAACTTGTAAGGATGGCTCACAGCAAACCTTCCAGCTCAGGCCTCACCGAAGAAGCAAATAGGAACGCAACCTTAGCCTCCCTGGCAGTGCGTGGGAGGGACAGACTCGAAAGATTTTGATTTTATAAAACTTACTAGAAATTAAGCTTTTATTTATCCTTCCAAAATCCCACACAATGGCATCAGAACTTTTTAAAAATTTTGCATTTGATGAAGGTATTTAACAATTTAACAACATTTTATTTGTATGTTGAAAAACAAATAAGTCCTTTCAAATAAAAATATTTAAAAATGCCTTAATTCTTAAAAATTTTAAAGGTACTAGGTATATCCAAAATTATAATGTCTCTGTTTTGTAACGGGGCAAAGCAAAACAAAACCTACCATTTACTAAATACCAGAGAAAATGGTGAAACAAAGACTAAAGAAATCAAAAAGAACCTAATACGAAACATTATTCGCCTTCTAAAACTGGGTTTTCCAAGTATTCATTCCATTCATAAAGCCCAGTTTCTTTTGTTTGTAAAAATGTTCCAACTTTATCCAAAGGGTATAATCTGTTTGTGAATATCCATTATTTATTTTAACCATAAATTATTAATGCACATTGTAATCATTCATTCGTTTTTCCTGATATGCAATACCTTCATGTGATTGTAATGACGTATTTGTTTCATCTATGAGATTTATATGTTACATTCATTAGATGCAATATTTATTTATGACAACAAATTTATTTTCTGAATCTTAATTGTACATTCTTCTCAGTGTGCTTCTGATAGAATTTCTCTGAGACGTTGAATTGGGAATTGAACGACTTGATCACTGGTGCAAGAAAGCTTACTTTCGCAAAACAATTCCAACTTGTTTTCCTTGCTGATTGGTTCAGTTTATTGTCCTGCCAGCTTAAGTAACTTCAAATTTTCACAAAATCAGTAAAATTCAGGACCTAGACTTGAACCTACCTACCAAATGGCTGTGGAAGAAACAGCACCCCCTGGCTTTATCAAATCCTGCTTTGTGGTAGCTGTTACACTGCGCACATCTTCACATAAATATGCTTTGCCTTGTCTATTTCTTTTTCTGGAGGAGTCTGCACCCATATGAGGGTGAACTGTTTGGGTGCTAATGTGCATATTATATTTGGTGTCAATTTGTTCTTTAACTGTTTTTTCTTCCTTTTTCCCCCCTAAAATGTACTCTTAGAAACATTATTTCTTAATTTGCACATAATCAAATTTACAATTACTTTCATGGTGGTTTCCAATGCATTTTCTTATTTAATGAATCATATTATTTCATGCAATCATAATTCAGGTGTTCACCTACAGCCACGCTATCTGCCTCTGCTTTCCCCACTGTCTGCCCCTGAGTTTTACTAAAATGCCTCTAATAAAGTTTCCTTTCTTTATTTTTATTTTTTAATTTTTGGGGAGGTTTGTGTGGTTTTGGATCACTGAACTCTGGTATGGAGTTTAGAAGCAGCACAGTAACTCAAGAAGTTTGTTTGCACGTTTTAAATCTAGATTTAGGTAGACATTTAAAATATTCAATATTCCTAGGGATGAACATTAAATATCTCACCCACAATGAGAACGTCCTGTAACAATTACTCTGTGTTATAGTTTCACAAAAATGATGATGGGTTTTGTGACTTAAATTTTATAAAGTTCATAGTAAAAGTAGTTACAAAAATAATGGTAAATTTTGAAATTAGTATTTTTCTTTGTCAATTTTAGAAACATGAAGTATATTTTCTCTGTCTTTGTGCAAATCATATTAAACTATAGATTTGTATAAATTTAGATTATAAAATTAATTGCATCACGAAAAATAATGAACATTCCTCTTACTTTTTGGAGAGATGAACCCTAACTGCAGTACAGCCTGACGTGGAACACAGTGCTCAGTACCCCAAATTCCTCATGCTCCCCACTCTCAGGTCTGAAGGCCATGACAGCCGGCACCTACACTCTTTATTTTTAATATGGTTGATATTTCAGGAATTGATAGTGTTGTCAGAGGAATCCCATCCATGCTCTTTACTTACTCTTCATTGTAGTTATAACTTTTCTACATATAGTGAAGCTATTTTGTTTCAATAAAAAAAAAAATTAAACTTTGAGTTTCATCAGACTGGTCCTTTCTAGTTAGATCTACTGTGAAGATAAGTAACAGCTGATAGTTTCTTTCTTAAGTTCTCAAGAAATAATTGAATCTACATTCTGTTCTGCTTTAACAGTGTGACATCACTGACCAGCAAACCTCTCCCCTGTTCATATTTTTATATGTGGACGCTCTTCAAACATATGAAGTTAGACTCTCAGTAAGAATGCATGATTTAGGCTTATACTGACATCTGTGGCTTCTTGGGACAACGTTGGCCTTCCGTGTTACTATTATCTCTGTAACAGTCAGGGCTCTCTAGAGTCACAGAATGTATGGAATGTCTCTATAAATTAGGGAAAATATTAGAAAGACTTACAGTGTGCAGTTTAAGCAAACAAACAATGGGCAGCTGGGAAGGTGCCAAGAATCTAGTAGCTGCTCAGTCAATCCCAGGAGGCTGGCCTTCTGTATATGCTGGAATCATGAAGACGTAGGTTCCAACTGATGTCCTGGCAAGTCAGTGAAAGCAGACAAAGAATGAACTCTTCCTTTTTCCATGGAAGAAACTTCTTTATGTAGGTCTCCAGTAGAAAATATATTGCCCAGATTAAAGGTGTGCACCACCATGCCTGGATTTGGAACTTGCCCTGTCCCAGGCTGGCCTTGAACTCAGAGTTCTTCTAGCCTCTCTTTCCTGGGATTAAAGGTGCATTGCCTGGGCTTAAGTTTTATGTGACCATTATGCCTCAAGATCTGGATCACAGGTGTGTGCTGTGATTGCAATTCATTCCATATGTAGTCAAATTGACCACCAGGAATAATCTCCATACCCCCTAACAATTTTCACACTGTTCTGTACATAGCAATAATGATCCTTTATTTTATTCATCAGTATTCAGATACAATGTTTTATAAATTGTCAATGTAGAAGATTGTAATTTTTGAAAAAATATTTGGAACCCATTGCTGCAGATATCGCTCTATCCTGATCATCAGTGCCGCTTGATACAACACGACTACTTTTTAGCTAAGAAAATTTAGAAAAGGGAGATTTGTGTCAAGTTACTGTGAAATAAGTAGGGCTCAGAGTAAAGACTGTTAGAGGAGAGCTTGTTAACATTAGTGTGTCTTTCACAGGTGCTACCTGCTTTTCATGACACAAATTCGTTCCTGCGGCTAATACAGCACTTATTCACTTAAAGGTCACAGTTTAAACTTCCACTGAGATGGAATTGAAGCTTCACATGAGTCAAGTCTAGCCAAGAACAAGAGACGCGAACTAATTGGTTAAGTCGGCTCAAGGTGACAAGCTGCCTGCTGGCAGACAAAACACTCAGAAAACAGGTGGAAAGTGTTCTGTCCAATTTTGCATGGGAGGTAAGAAGGGGTGCGGAAGACAGGCTGCTTACCAACAAAGAGAGATGTGTTCCCATACCGCAGTCACCTGTGGGGAGAAGCTGCTGTCCGTGAATCTTGACCTCATTACTATAAAGTTCGTGTGGGCCAGAATGGAGTTTGCCATAGACGATGATGATTACTTTTTATTGCAAATATAAATATTGTTGCTTAAATTTCTCTATAAGTTGATATGAAAAAGAAGCAATGCAGATATAACACCACGAAGCTATACTACATTTCTCTAATTTTATTCCCTAAAATAGAATTAACGAGTGGGAGGTATTTCCTTTTCAAAAATCTCATGGGATGTGAACACCTATGTCTCTCCTAATAGGAGAGACATAGGAATATCTTCTGCAGATAGAGAAGAAAGCATCATGTGAAGAGGTGGTGGAGTTTTCAGCATGGCTATACACATTCTTTGAGAAGAAAAATCCCTGGATTACAAAGGGTGGCTCTAGAGAGGACAAACCCTTCCGTAGCACTGTCTTCTCTGTCTTATGCTCTGATGGATGGGCAATCCCTGTGATGACCCATGAGATTTTGGAGCTTTATGAATAGTAGTGGAACACACACACACAAACACACACACGTTTACTTAAAAATAAAGTTCGTTCTTCACCAATCCTACATCAGATAGAGGGCTAATATCCAATATATATAAAGAACTCAAGAAGTTAGACTCCAGAAAACCAAACAACCCTATTAAAAAATGGGGTACAGAGTTAAACAAAGAATTCTCACCTGAAGAACTTCGGATGGCGGAGAAGCATCTTAAAAAATGCTCAACTTCATTAGTCATTAGGGAAATGCAAATCAAAACAACCCTGAGATTTCATCTTACACCAGTCAGAATGGCTAAGATTAAAAATTCAGGAGACAGCAGGTGTTGGAGAGGGTGTGGAGAAAGAGCTACACTCCTCCATTGCTGGTGGGGTTGCAAATTGGTCCAACCACTCTGGAAATCAGTCTGGTGTTTCCTCTGAAAACTGGGCACCTCACTTCCAGAAGATCCTGCTATACCACTCCTGGGCATATACCCAGAGGATTCCCCACCATGTAATAAGGATATATGCTCTACTATGTTCATAGCAGCCCTATTTATAATTGCCAGATGCTGGAAAGAACCCAGGTATCCCTCAACAGAAGAGTGGATGCAAAAAATGTGGTATATCTACACAATGGAGTACTATTCTGCCATTAGAAACAATGAATTCATGAAATTCTTAGGCAAATGGATGGAGCTAGAGAACATCATACTAAGTGAGGTAACCCAGACTCAAAAGGTGAATCATGGTATGCACTCACTAATGAGTGGATATTAACCTAGAAAACTGGAATACCCAAAACATAATCCACACATCAAATGAGGTACAAGAAAAAAGGAGGAGTGGCCCCTTGTTCTGGAAATACTCAGTGAAGCAGTATTCGGCAAAACCAGAACGGGGAAGTCGGAAGGGGTGGGTGGGAGGACAGGGGAAGAGAAGGGGGCTTACGGGACTTTTGGGGAGTGGGGGGCTAGAAAAGGGGAAATCATTTGAAATGTAAATAAAAAATTATATCGAATAAAAAAATGTAAAAAAAATAAAGTTCGTGTCACTTGATTTAATAAAATGCTATTATCTTTAGTTTTAAACTCCATTTTACTTAGTTCAAAGTATTTATTATGTAGATATATATTTGTAGAAAAATATATGCATGTACTTATCTAGTGCTTTCCCTGTGTCTTGTGTTTCCCTCAGAGATCAATGTCAACATTTGAAATTTTGATATTTATATCTCCATTTGTTTTTATTTTATGGATGTTCGCCTGTATGTCTGTCTTCTTGCTGTGTGTATACCTCGTCCCTGTGGAGGTCAGAAGAGAGCATTCGATCCACTGAAACCAGAGTTATAGGCAATGAACCCATGTCCTCTGCAAGAGCAGGCAATGGTCTTAACCTCTGAGCCTGGCTTCCAACCCCTCAACATTTAAACTTTATGAGATGCTATCTTCCACAAATTAAGAGTACCACATTGTCAGTTCTGCTCAGTATTATTTTAGGTATTTCACCTTTAAATATACTTTAAAACATAAAATGTCTGCATCAACTAATTTTTACCCACAAGTTTAAAACCATTATAAGCAATAACAGTGTATCACAAATTGCACATAAGTTAATACCATTATAAAATGATCAATATGAAAAATTGTCAGTCGTGATTAGTGCATATCTTCAGAATGTTCAATGGCCTGAAATGACACAGAATTAAATTTATGAGTCAAATTATTAATATATTTCTCAATATTGTTTGGTTCTAGCTAGTTCTTATCCTCAAAACATAATATCATGTTAATACCATGTCATATGTTAGTTATATGCATGCATTCCCTAGTCCAAAATCAAAAATCATATTAATTCTAAAGGGTGTCCAACAAACAAGGAAAACATACTGTTACCTGCTACAATTGTCAATTCGGCATTAGTGTCTCTTGACATGTGGAAGTAAAGTAATACAGGGATTAACACCAGAACTGCAGGCTTTATATGTGACAGTCATTTCTTTTCTTGGTTTACAGTGTTATAGATAGCAAGCCTAAAAGCAAATACCAAAAGAAGACAGTAATATGTTCCACAGTTGAAGCATTTTCAAATTTATTACAAAGCACTTGCATGCTGCTGGGTTTATTCTTCAGGCTAGAGATTTCAAAGCCATTTCCTAATTCACGGTTATTGGCACAGTTGCCCTCAGGTCTTAATGAAGGAATGTATAACTAGAGTTTAAACAATAAAGACAATGCTTTATTTACTAAAAAACGTACTTAGAAAATCAAACTAGGTGTCTAACGATGCCCTCTGCACAGTATCTTAAGCTTCTCTATCTCACATTTCACAGAGGAGTGAGAGAAAATGAACTCTGGCGTTGGTGATCTATGTATGAGCAGTTATTGGAAATAGGCTTTTGATTTAGATCCCAACTGAGACTTCAGAGAAAAAATAAAACCCTTTTGTGGACATCAGCAAATGTGATTTTCTAAATAAGAATAATGAATATTGTCTATATAAAGGATTCCCCTGTTAGTTCATCCACAATCTTTCAGAACAAGAATAACCTTATTTTAATAGAATTCTGATGGTTGGACATCTAATAGTGGAAATCACCGTACACATACATAAAGCCATATAATAAAGAAAGACCATTCCATCATGAAATGGACACAGCAAGGATGAGCAAGTGTAGGAGACAGAAGGAAAAAACCATCACAGAGTCCAGGCCTTCCAAATGTTAATAGTACCAGCTTTTAGTAGTGGAAGAAATTCACCCTGGTTTGGTTGCAGAATAGTTATGGTTCTATTGAAAGAGATGAAGGAGATGCATTGAGGGTTATTAAGCATACTAATGTTTCAGTTTTAAAATAATATCACTATTGCAAAAATCTACATAAAATGCATAAACTACTGTATTATATATCATTTATTTGTCATATTACATATATAATATATTATATAGAGAGACATATATGGCAGCTCTAATTAAATTAACATTAGTTTTCTTTTAATTAGTATTAAAATGTGGAGAGAAATTTGTAGTGGGTAGTAGTTAAAAAAGAGTATCCCCTACCAGGCCTCTGCATCACTCCTTCCATGCATCCGGTAAAGCATGACTCTTAAACTTGAATAGTTAACCAAATATCTTTATGTGTATAAAACTCCCAATTACTTAATGCGAATTTACAAGCTCTTTTCCTCTTGCTTTCCCCGCCCCCAACTTCCCTTAGCTCCTCCTCCTCTCTCCCCTCCAATCACTGGCCTCTCACGGCCTCAATGTGAATGGATAGGAAATATCTTGCAACAGAAAGTCGTCTTTTTTTATAAAAATTCTTGTAGTTATATTTTTGCATCACAGATAAATGAAACTAGGCTGAGCATTTGTGTGTTGGTGATACAGCTTCTCACATGGGAGTTGTAAGAAATCATGCAAAGAATGCAGATTAGTCCTTAGGCTAAACTTAAGTACCAACAATTTTAGCGTTGACTTGACATTTACTATTGAACATGACTTATCCATCCTTTTTTGGAGTTTTTCGTGTGTGATTGTGTGTAGATATATATCTGTGTGCTTTAATAAACTACTGTGTATACAAATAAAGTTTATTTTGTTTGTATATGTGCATGCAAATAGAATCTAGTTCAAAAGCTTTCCCAATTGGAGAAATGTCTGTAAGAATTTAGAAATTATTTCAACCATTATTTTATCTGAATTGCCCCACTTATTTCAAAACAAAGTCATCACAGGAAGATTTGAGTCTCCCTTGAAGAATATACGCATCACATATTTTTCTGCCGAGTACTACCAAAAAGATGAAGGCCTTCATCACAAAAGGTTAAATCCACCCTCTCGATGGGAGAAATTCTAAGGGCCAACTGTTCTCTTAGACACTATGTATACATAGTCTTGAACTAAACATTTCCCCCCACAAACACACCTTTCTCCTTTGACAAAGTTCAGCTTGACTTTCTAAATAAGATTAATGCATATGGTCGACACAGATTATTCCAATGTCAGTCAGCGTGCTGCCCTGTCCTTGTTTACTAAGACAATATTGGTACTGGCAGGTAGAAAACATGTTTTCCAACAAAGGCAGACAGTGAATATGGCTTGGAATCTGAATCCAAATTAGGTCCCATATTAATTGCAAATGGTAAAAACCTTTGCATTAGTTTTCTAATTAAGATTAATGATGGCGGATGGCGAGCTGATACCCAGGCCCTGGCATTAACGGCAATCATTTTTCAACTGTGGCAAACATGCTATTCCTTGGAAATTCTTTTTAGTTGAAAATAGAATTGGCAGGAGAAGGCACTGACTGAAAGAAACAGGATATACTCCAGAGCATGTCTTAAGGCTGAGCCACAAATACACAGAAAACTCTCAAGGAAACCTCTTACTTAAAGCTGCACCATACGAGCCCAAATCTGGCTTCCAGAAAAACACACGAAAAACAAGGGACTCCAAGTTTTTAAACAAAATCCTATTAAAAGTTATAAATAACCAGTATGAATAAATGTCCGCAATTAAAGTGCTTCTGGATATCTGTTGATTACGAGTGAGATGATTTACGCGGGGTGCACAGCCAGGGTACAGACACACCATCTGGAATTACGAACCGAGAAGCTCATAAAATCATCGATGTATTACATGACTTACTATCAGGCCTCCACGGAGTAGGTATCATCAGCTTCTAAAGCTCTGCATTGAGACTGCTTTAGAACCTGTTTAAGACAGTGCGCTTCATTCAGAACAGCCTCCTCCTTTGGATTCTGTTGTGTGTGCTCTGAAAAAGAATTCCTCCAAGCGAGATGAGAGCAAATCTGAAGAAAGAGCAACCAGTCACTCTCTTCCCTCAGTCTGCTTTGTCAGTTTTAGACAACCGCAGAAATCATGCAGTGCATTTTGTTCCACAATCAGTAACACACGTCATGTCTGAAAATATAGACCTCACTGGAAAGATGATTGCACAGTGCCCTTAGGATTTGAAGGTGGTGGTTAATGTCTTCTTTCTTTAAAAAAAAAAAGAAAACAATTATATGAACACAAGAGAGCTTTTGTACGCCAAGACATACATGTTCTTTAAGCAAACAAAAGTGGAAAAATTTAGCACAATCTGTGTTAATAGAAACTGAATTGAATTTTCCCAGTTCTGTTTATGAATGGCATTATGTATATATAGCTGTGAATTGTATTGAGATGCAACAGTATGAGGAAAATTTTACTTTTGTTGAATTATCCAGCTGAGTTCTGTTTTTTTCTTTATGTTATATTTATCATAAAATCAAACTTATCAATTTTGAATATTGATTCTTTTGGGAAATATTTAAAATTTATTTGCCCTATGGCATTGCCACTATCGAAATTGAGTTCATACAGCTGTAATGATAGATAGATGATAGATAGATGATAGATAGATAGATGATAGATAGATAGATATTTTGTTAAATATATTTCAATTCAACATGGTTCTTACTCTCTAATATCAAATAAGGGAAGATTTTTTTATACAGGAGAAAGGCAATTTATTGAATAGGTTTAGAATATAAAAATAAGATTAAAAATTTTCAATTCCTTAGTCCTTATTTATGCTTCAAGCCTTATGCTAGCATCACATTTACATTCATTTAACATTTTAATGATTATATTTTTTCAAAAATTATGTGTTTATGTATTTGTTTATTTATTTACCTCACAAATGCTGCCTCCTTCCTGGACCCCACTCGCTGAGTTGCCTGCCCATGCTCCTTCCCTTCATCTCTGAGAGGGCAACCACCTCATCTGGTCTTTCACCACCCTGGTACATCAAGCCTCTGCAGGGTTAGGCACATCCCCTCCCACTGAGACTAGCCCCTGTATCCTCTTTGGTTGATGGGCCAGTCTCTGGGAGCCTCTAGGGATCTAGGTTAGTTGACAATGTTCATGTGGGATTGCTGTCATCTTGAGGGCCTTTAATCCTTCCCCCTGACTCTTCCATAGGGTTACCTGGCCTCAAACCAATGTTTGGCTGTGGGTATCTGCATCTGTCTCGGTCAGCTGCTGGGTAAAGCCTCTGAAATGACAGCCATGATAAAGTCCACTCTGCAAGCACAACATAGCATCAGTAATAGTGTGAGGGATTGGTGCCCGCCCACTGATCAGTCTCAAGTTGGGCTGGTCCCTGGTTAGTTAGACACTCCTTCTGTTTCTGCTCCATCTTTGTCAAAAATCAAGTCTCTGTAGGGGTATAGGCTTATTTCTGGGTCTTTGATTTGATTCTATTAATCCACCTATTTCTCTACCAATACCATGCAGTTTTTTTATTAGTATTGTTCAGTAGTATAGCTTTAGGTCAGGGATGGTGATACCTCTAGAAGTTCTTTTACTGTTCAGGAACTTTTGGCTATTCTGGGTTTTTGTTGTTTTTTGTTTTTCTATAAGAAGTTGGGAATTGTTCATTCAATATCTGTAAAGAACTCTATTGGATTTTTGATAGGGATTTCATTGAATATGTAGATTGCTTTTGGTAAGATGGCCAGTTTTACTAGATTAAACCTACTAATTCATGAGCAAAAGAGCTCTTTCCATATTCTGATAGCATTCTTTCTCAGGGACTTAAAGTTCTTATCATATAGGGGTTTTTTGTTTGGTTGGTTTTTTGTTTGTTTGTTTGTTTGTTTGTTTGACTAGAGTTACACCAAGGTACTTTATGTTATTTGTGGTTACAGTGAAGGATACTATTTCCTTAACTTCTTTCTCAGCCCCTTTTATCACTTGTGTAGAGGAGGGATACTGTTACTTTTAAGTTTGTTTTGTATCAGCCCCTTTGATGAAGGTGTTTATCCACTGTAAGAATTCTCTGGTAGAACTTTTAGGGTCACTTATGGATACTACCATATTGTCTACAAATAGTGATACTTTGATTTCTTCCTTTGCAAATTGAATCCCCTTCTTCTCTTTTAGTTGTCTTATTGCTCTGGCTAGTACTTCAAGAATTATATTGAAGAGATATGGGGAAGGTTGACAGCCTTGTCCCTGATTAGAGTAATGAAATGCTTTCAATTTCTCTCCATTAAATGTGGTGTTGGCAATCGGCTGGCTGTCCATTGTCTTTATCTTGTTTGGGTATGCCCCTTGTATCCCTGCTCTCTCCAAGACTTTTGTCATGAAGGGGTGTTAAATTGTGCCACATGCTTTTTCAGCATCTAATAAGATGACCATGTGTAGGTGGTTTTTTGTTTGTTTTGTTTTGTTTATATGGAGGGTAACATTGATGGACTTTTGTACATTGAATTGTTCCTGCATCTCTGGGATACTGTTTCTTTTATCATGATCACCTACTTAATCATGGTGGATGATACTTTTAATGTGTTCTTGGATTAGGTTTGTATGTATTTTATTGAGTATTTGTACATCATTGTTAATAAGAGAAAATGGCCTGAACTTCTATTTCTTTGTTGAGTCTTTGTGTGATTTAGAAATTAGGGTGACTGTGGCATCATAGGATGAGTTTATCAGTGTTCTTTCTGTTTCTATTATTGGAAATAGTTTGAGGAGTATTGGTATTTTTCCTTCTTTAAAAGTATGGTAGAATTCTGCACTAAAACCATCTGACCGAGGGCTGGTTTTGCTTGGGAGATTTTTAATGACTTCTGTTTCCTTAGGGGTTATATGACAATTCATATGGTTTGCCTGATCTTGATTTAGCTTTGGTAATTCATATCTTTATAGAATAACATCCATTTCATTTAGATTTTCTAATTATTGGAATGCAAATTTTTGAAGTAAGACTTAATGAATCTTTTTTTCTCATCCATTTTCATTTCTAATTTTGCTCATTTGGGCACCACCACTGTGCCTTTTAGTTAATTTGGCTAAGGGTTTGTTTTCTGTCTTGTTGGTTTTTATCAAAGAACCAACGCTTGTTTTCCTTGATTCTGTCGATTGTTCCCTTTGTTTCTAATTGATTGCTTTCAGTCTTGAATTTGATTATATCCTGTTGTCTACTCCAAATGGATGTGTTTGCTTCTTTTTTAATCTAGAACACTCAGATGAACTTTTAATTTGTTAGTATGAGAACCCTACAATTTTTTCAAGAGGGCACTTAGTGCTATGAAATTTCCTCTAAGCAATGCTTTCATAGTATTCCATATGTTTGAGTATGTTGCACCCTCATTTTCATTAAATTATAGGAAGTTTTTAATTTCTTTACTTCTTCCCTGGCCCAGCAATCATTGAGTAGAGAGTTGTTTAGTTTCCATGAATATGTAAGATTTCTGTTGTTTCTGTTTTTGTTGAAGTCTAGCTAAATCCATGGTGATCTGATAAGACGCATGGTGTTATTTCAATATTCTCGTATCTCTTGAGGCTTGTTTTGTGACTTACAATAATATGGTCAGTTTTGGAGAAAGTTCCATGAAGTACTAAGAAGAAGGTGTATTCTTTTGTGATTGGGATAAATGTTCTATAAATATCTGTTAGGTCCATTTGAATCATAACATCTGTTAGTTCTATATTTCTCTTTTTAATTTCTGTCTCTATGGCCTGTCCATTGATGAGAGTGGGTTTAGGTCATGCACTATTAATATGTAGGGTACAATGTTTAATTTAAGCTTTACTACTCTTTCTTTTATCAATATGGGTGAGCTTGAATTTGGGGCATAGATGTTTAGAATTAAGATGTCTTCTTGGTGGGTTTTCCCTTTGATGAGTATGAAGTCTTCTTCCCTGTCTCTTTTGATTCTTTTTGATTGAAAGTCTATTTTCTTAGACTTGATTCTTGGGCCCATTTGCTTGGAAAACCTTACAGCCTTTATACTGAGATAATGACTATCTTTGCTGCTGAGATATGTTTCTTATAACTAGCCAACTGATGCATTCTGCTTATGCCTGTGTCTTTTTACTGGAGAATTGAGTTCATTGATGCTAACAGATATTAATATCCAGTGATTGTTATTTTCTGTTATTTTTATATTTGTGGTGACTGTGTGTATGTGTGTGTGTGTGTGTGTGTGTGTGTGTGTGTGTGTGCATTTATTTGTGTTTCTCTTCTATTGGTTTTAATAGAAGGAAACTATTTATTCCTTTTGTTTTCTTGGGCTAGTGGAAAGGTATTGTTTAAATTTGATTTGTCATGGATTATCTTAGTTTTTCCATCTATGGTGTTTGAAAGTTTTGCTGGGAATAGAAACCTAGCTAACATCTGTAGTCTATTAGGGTCTACAAGACCTCTGCCCAGGTTCTTCTAGCTTTGAGAGTCTCAGATGAGAGAAATTCGGTGTAATTCTGATAGGTTTTATACACACAAACATATACATACACATACACATACATATACATATATGTATATGCCTCTATATGTTACTTGGCCTTTTTACCTTGCTGCTTTTAAAATTCTTTCTTCATTCTGTATTTCTGGTTTGATTTAATAATTTATATGGTGGGAGGATTTTCTTTTCTAGTTCAATCTGTTTGGTGTTCTTTAAGTTCTTGTACATTTATAGGCATCTCTTTCTTTAAGTTAGGAATTTTTTCTTCTATGATTTTGTTGAAGATGCAACATCTGGGCCTTTGAGGTTGGAATCTTCTTCTGATGCTATACCTTTATTCTTTGGTTTGGCCTTTTCATAGTGCCCTAAATTTTCTGGTTCTTTTATTTCATGACATTTCAGATTTTACATTTTCTTTAACAGATACATTCATTTCTTCTATCAAACTTTCTACACCTGAAATTCATCCATCTACTGTATTCTATAGTGATGCATACATTTCTAGTTTCTGTTCTCCTACCTAGGTTTTCCATCTCCAGAAGTACCTCAATTTATGCTTTTTTTATTGCTTCTACTCCCCTTTTCAGGTGGTCAACAGTTTTGTTTATTTTTTCACCTATTTGATTGTATTTTCCTATATTTCTTTATATTTATTTTCTTCCTCTCTTAATGCCTCTACCTATTTGAGTGTATTTTTCTATATTTCCTTACAAGATATCTTCATGATCTCTTTAAAGGCCTCAATCATCTTCATAAGTTTGGATTTAAGATCTTTTCCTTGTGCTTCAATTTCATTTGGATATCCAGGGTTTGCTGTAGCAGTGCTCTGGTGGTGCCATATTGCCTTGGTTCCTGTATACTGTGTTCTCATGCTGTCTTCTAGGAATCTGGTTTTCACTGGCGTTGTATGGAAAATCGTGATAGCAACAAGACATCTAAGGAAGGTGTGTTGACCCATGGCCAGACAGTCTAGATCAACATACCTATTCCATTGGCTACTCCTCAAGCCTACCCCACTCTGCAGGCTGTGTCATGGGTGAATCATACTCTGCTGAGGTGGCCATGGGATCCAACCAAGGTTGGTGGTCAGAAAAATTCTAAGCTGATCAGTTTTGGGGACAACAAAGGTTTCTATGAGGAGACACGATGCTCTTGGGTTCCTGCAAGGCTCCTATGGACCAGGGAGGAAGAGCAGGTGAGAAAATGGGACTCTGGGTACTACATGCTCCACTTGCCTCTGCTGGCTGTAGCCAGGTGAACCAGTTGGCCAGTTGGGGTGGCACAGAATATATATATATTCACACCATGTACCCTAATATCATATTCAACTCCCCCTCCACAAATACCTAGCCTCCACCCTTCCAACCCCTCCCAACAAGGAAAAACATCTCATTTTTAAGCTTTAGTGTTTTGCAGTGTGCCCCACAGTATACCCTTTTCCACACTTCTTTGCTTGCAAATGTTCATTGCAGTGAGTTTCTGTTCTGGTAGGAGGCCTCTGGCTTCTGCTACACTATCAATCCTGGAGCCTCACTAGGACTCCTATTAGATATCCTGTTGTTGCCCTGTGCCACGGAGATCTGTAGTTTGGGATCTGTATACCAGCACCTTTATATACTCCAACCTTCCATCACTATGGAAGAAGGGTAATCCCAAGCCCTGCATCTGGGCCTGTGAGGTATCTGGGCTGGAGGTATCCCAGCTTTCCTGACCTCTCTACAATACCATTACCATCAAGTAGTAGAGCCAGCTCCCCTGCTCTTATTCCTGCTGGGTTGGCATATCTGTTCCTATACCATCAGTAGAACTCTACTGTGTGGCCCAGGCAAGGTACAGGGCCTGCTGTACAGAGCTCTGTAGGCTCCCCAGAGTACAGCAGGCTGTCCAGAGTGCTACAGCAGGTGAGTGACACAGCCAGTTCTCCTACTCTCATGATCCCAGGTTCAGTACTCCTCCTGCCATGGGTGGTGAGGAATGAGGGAAGGCAGGAAGGCATCTTTTTCTCCTCTCCACTACAAAGGGAGGAATCAGGTTTGTCTCTCCCTCCCACAATCCCCATGACCATACCAAATATGCAGGGCTAGCTCTCCCATTCACACACTGTGGAGCAGGCTCACTCATGCCCCCAACCAAAGGATTTAGCTTTATCGTGCAGCCAGGGCCAGCTCCAGGGACTGTTCTTCCAGGTGCTGCAGCAGGTAAGGGACAGGAATAGCTCTCCTGCCAGCTGCAGGTGCGGAGGGCACTTCACCAATACCACCACACTGCTGATGAGAGGTGGGGCTTTCTCTCCAATGTTCAAGCCCTTGTGGCAGATTACCAGCAAACTATATATCATGGGCCAGCTCTACTGTGCTGCCCAGGCAAGATGTAAGGCCTGCTTTCCTGAGTGCTGTAGTAGATGAGGGGCAGAGACAGCTCTCCTGCTCTGATGTGCTCAGAGCCAGCTCTCCTGCCTAGAATAGGTGGCAAAGTGAGTGGACCCACATGTCTTCCTCACCTATGACACAACATGACAGAAAATGGTAGGGCCATGCTTACTCACTTGCGGCCCACTCCCCATTGTCCCTGCTATACAGGTCAGCTCTACTGTGTGAGATACAGGGTCTGCTCTCCCAAGTACTGCACCTGCTCTCCTGCTATTACGACCACGGGGCCATGTCTCTATCATGCCGCGGGTGGCAAGTAAGAAGGAGGGAGGATACTGCTTCCTCATCCATGTCACTGTACAGAGGAGGGAGGGAGGAGAGGGAGAGAGAGAGAGGGAGAGAGAGAGAGAGAGAGAGAGAGAGAGAGAGAGAGAGAGAGAGAGAGAGAGAAAGAGAGAGAACAGAATGTTGAGTGGGTAATGAGGTGTAGAAAATCTGAGAGAAGTGTGAGGAAGAGAACGAACTCTTCCCCTTGATCAAAATGTACCATATGGAAAAAATAAATAATAAAATTAAAAGTTTTTAATAACATCTTTCACAGGAAAATAATGCAATTTATATGAGATTTAAGAAAAAGAACATGATTCCCAAGAAGAAGGAAGGAGAGGGCCCTGGTCCTGGAAAGACTTGATCCAACATTGTAGAGGAGTACCAGGACAGAGAAATGAGAGGGGAGTGATTGGGGAATGGATTTATGGGACATATGGAGAGGGGGAACTGGGAAAGGGGGAAGCATTTGGACTGTAAACAAAGAATATAGGAAATTTCAAAAAATAGAAAAAAAAAGAAAAAGAACAATTTGATGGCTACATTTTTTTTTTTTTACTATTAGAATGAGAATTACTGAAACCAATTTGTTGATTTTTTTTTTATTAAACTAAGTAAGATGAACATCAAAGACCTCTCTTTTTCCTCATCTCATCTCCAAAAAACAATGTGCAATTTGGGTTACTCTTCATGCTGGGTTTGGCATATCAACATTTTACACACATTCCTTCTATATATAATTTATTATTATAATTAATGAAAGAATGTTGAATTTTCTCCATTCTTTCTCTGTATCTTCTAAGATCCTATAGTTGCATTCTTTGTTATTTTACTGTTAGAGTCCATGCTTACTGACTTGGGTATGTTGGCTCACAAGTCAGTAAGAACAGCGTATGTTGAGTCATTCTTGTGTCTCCTCCATAGTTCTCATTCCCTCATTACTTTTGTTCCACATAGACTAGATTTATTCAGAGTAATTAATAAGGAGAAGAAAATGCTACTAAATTGAACACAAAATAAGTTAAATTGTTAGTGCATACAGATGAATAACGTGCTATGTAGAAAGCTAAAGATTAAAAAAATAGGAATAGTATATTTAGCATTTCTATATGCAAGTAGTGAACTTGTTGGGAAACAAAACAAAAACAAAAACAAAAACAAAAACAAAATAAACAAACAAGCAAAGAATAAAGTGAGAAAACAAAGCCAGGTATCATAGCACACATGTTTGGCCATTAAAATAATAAGGATGGATGAACTTAATTCAGTACACTCTGAGGTACACAGTGATTTCTAGAGTAACCTAAGCCATATAAAGACACCCTAACTAAAATCATAATCAAAAGAGAAATAAAAGGAATTTCACTTGGAAGATACTTTACTATTATACAAAAACCTTAGAAATAAAATAACCAAAAATATTAAAGATGTTATGAAAAAGACATAAATAAGTGAAAGGATATTCTTTGTTCATGGATGGAAAATTAATATACTTAAATATTCATACTTCTAGAAAAAGCTTAGTGATTCTATGTGATTCTCATTCAAATTACATTGACATGAATAGTTTAAAAGTGTTTGAAAGAGTTGTAAAAATTCGTATGGATCCACAATAGCTACAAATAGCAAAACCATGTTGAAAAAAACCAAGATGAAGCAAATTGACTCAAACTAAAAACATACAAAAATATCTACAAACTAATAAAAAGTTAATAGAATCATGTGATGGCTCAGAACAGGCAGAAAAACTTGCCAAAAAATACTACTGCAAATAATAAACTCATAACCAAAATATGTAAGAAACACCAAGTACTTAATAACAATAAAACAAATAATTTCACAACACACATATAGAGACAGACTTCCAGGTCTTTGTTCATTCACAGATGATGCACATAACCCTCAATAGACTGGGGGCCCCAGGGAGTTTAGAGGTCAGGTGGAGTCGGGGTGGGGCCATCCATGTGGACACAAGGGAATGGGGAGGAGGTATGGACATATGGGATGTGGAACAGTCAGAGGGTAGACGGACAAGGTCAGGGAATAAAATATAGTGTTTAATTAATCAATTAATTAATTAGAAAATATTTTCCAACCACATTCCCCAAGGAGACCAAAGGATTGGCAGACATTTTTTAAAAAATTAATATATATATATATAATATATAATATTCTAAGACATAAATTGAATAATAATATACATCACTTCAAATCTATTCAGTTTATGACCTTCAGAACATAAATTTATGTATTAGTAATGATTTGTGGAAATGGTTACCTTTATATATTGTTGTTACGATAAATCAGTGGAGTTGGTTTTAGAGAACAATGTAAAAGTTTCTAAAACAAAACTGATACAATCTTGTATGGTTAATAACTCTCTTTATGGGCCTAAACCTAAATAAAAATAATTATGATGGCATTTCTACACTTTCCTGTTCACAGAAACTTTACTTACAAGCACCACAATATGGAAGTCACAAGACTGTGAATTAACGGATGTACAGATGTTTAATATAAGTTAGATATGCATCGTAAGAAAAACTCCATTATTAAATGGAAAAAAGTCCTGTTCAAACATTTTTATCATTTGTTGTGTTAAGTGAAATAACCTAGGCCTAAAAAGGAAAGTTGCAGAATGATCTTAATGCTATATGGATACAAAAAGTATTAAAGTCAATGAACTAGACTCTATAAATTAAGTCATTGAAGAGATGAGGGAGGAAAGGTTACTGTTAGACAATTTTAGTAACTTTTGGTATTTTATTATATAAAAGAAAGGTGACTGTGTTAATAATTTATATGCCAAAAGTGCCAAAAGATGTTATTTCAAATGGTCTCATTACAAGGAAGTGGTAGATGTTTATTACTAAGTCAATTTAATAAAATAAAAACATTCTATTAGTACTGGGCAGTATGGGGTTCTCCCCTAAGGCCTATGATGCATCTAGCCATAGGTTCTTAGATCCTCTAGCAGAGACAGGTATGAACTTCATCATGGAGTGGACATTAGATCCAATCAGTAAGTGGCTGGTTATCACAATAATGTTAATGCTACTATTGCTGCAGCAATCATATATTGTCAGAACAGTAACTGTTATAATTTGCTTGTTTCACATCTGCTTGAGAATAATGATTACTATTCTCCTATCATATGCATAGCATTTTCCAGCTCTGTGAGAGCTACACAGAGAAGCTTCCTAGTAATTACTAGCTTATATCTTCAAGTTTTGAGACTCAAGTATATGTTATCTACTATCAAAGTGTCTTAACTTTACATTTCTGAAGGGTAGCCAAGAGTATTGGAAATATCCTATAATTCTTGAGAGTCTATGTGTCCCCATTAACCAATAATTTAAAGAGATAACTTATTCCTGGTTCTTGGATTTTTATTTACTACCACATGTAGTTGGAATATTGTGCTCCCACTATTCCATTTCTTAAGACCTCTTTTTATATGTGTATGTCTATATGCATATATTTTAGAAAGCTTCTGTACTACTTGTAGATTTCCATATAGAATTTTAAAAGGCCTTTACTGCTTGCTATCCTTCCACATTTCCTGTGCCAATTTAACTCTTTCTGTTCCATTATTCCCCTTTAACTCTTTACACTATTGTGATGGGCCATCCTGAAATTATTGCCCCTTCCCACATGGTTCCTGAATAAATCTCTGTAGATATTCCAAATTGAGCATGCACATTTGAATATTAGAAGGCAACATCAAAAAATATTGAGCTTCTGACAATTTTCATTTCACTCTTGTGTAGGGGGTCATGTAAATGTTTTACATAGTGTTCCATTTTAGTATATGATATAATGAAGAAGGAAATCGTTTAGTATTATTAAAATATTTTATTGGACATCTACCATATGCCAGAATCTGAATAGAAAATCTAAACGAATTTTAGATGTCATAATATTTCCTACTAACACAGAATATACAGTATATTCGTGTTGCAATAACAAGATATATATTTTTGTGTATATATGTGTGTGTGTGTGTGTGTGTGTAAAATAAAACTTGATTTAAAATTAGCTCACAAGGAAAACAAATTTTTAATAGCAGATTGGAGAAAATTTTTCTTAACCAATACTTAGAGAAAATGGTAAAATAACTGCAGCATCTATCAACACACATGCACATTTATCATATGACATATATAATATATACCATAATTATATATATATATATAACATATGTAATACATAGACGTGTTAAACATACTTAATATGTGTGTATAACTATACATAAACATTGTGTGAGGAGTAAAGAAGTACTCAGCATGAATGGATGTTAAAAATGATTGAACAATTTCAAAAATATATTACTGAAAAGAAAAATTCTAGTATTTGTGATACAATAAATACACATTTTTCAACCATATTTTCCTTTTCCATTCTAAAAGCTCATTACCAAAGCCTATAATGAGTCCATCAGAGACATAATTCCTCATTTAAAATCTATTCTTTTTTTTTCCTAGTCTGCTCTCAATCTTTTGTCTAGAAGAAATAGCTGGGAGGGCAGACATTTTAATTCTCCAATTTCAAGTCATTTTGAAACTTCCCAGGATAGAAGCTACAGGTAAATCCTTGTGACTTACTTCTTCTTTCTTTTCTCAATAACGTTCTATGTTTAATGACTCCCACTGTGGCTGTCCCATATTGAATTGATGTCTGCATATACTCTTTACCCCACCCATTTCTACTTCCCTGTACATCACTTATGATCCTCGGAATTATTTATTTAGTTTGTGGCAAAGTGCTACGTAGTGACTTGGGATTGAAGAAAATTACTTAACATCTGGGCTTCATTTTCCACTTCCCCATCTGTAAAACTTGATGTCATAATATTTATTCAATCCTGCACAGGAGTGATATAAGAATTTACTCATGTTAGTGAGAAACATTGAGATGCAAGGCACAGCAGAAGTATAAAATGCTGCTATTATTTTCTGACAGTCCAGTCAAGCTCTATAAATAATGTGGCCAGGACCTGAGAACCGTATTATGGCATGTAATGACTTGCAGGTGGGGCTCAGTCAGTAGAAAAAGGGGTTCTCCTGGTAGAGGCTTGTCTTTTGGGTTGTGTAAATGTCACCATGTCTACTTTGCGGGGCAGCCTTTCAACTCCTTGACTGTGAAAATTAAGATTTTACTTTCTCCAGCACTAAGGAGAATGAGCTGTGGTGAGGGCATGAACTTCGTTTTATAGAACGATTTGATTAAGTGGCTTTTGAGGTTTCAGATTAAGTGATTTTCTTGCATGCTCTCATGAGACAAGGAAACGAACAGTCCCATGGGAAATGGATTCTTTCAGGGGCGCATACAGTGGGGCTGTAACCAGCCATGGGTTCTGCTTAAATGTACAAATCTTCAGGGGATGAGATGCAGACTAGCCATCTTTAATATATTTTATGCTAAAGAATAGTCCCCAGTGGATCATATAAACCTTATGGAATCTGCTTCTGGTCAGATTTTATTCACCTTTATCATGCAATCTGATTTTCTCTGATTTTTGGTATTTTATACATTAGCGATGTGTTTACATCATTTTTATCCCATCCTCTCTTTCTTTCAAATTCTCCCCTACCTACCATTCTCTCTCAAATTCATAACCCCTTCATCATTGTCACACACAGGCATGTGTGCACAATTAAACTCAACTAATTTTTATAATGCTCACATCTCTTTCAAAAAGTAGATGTGTTAAAATCCAATTCAATTGAACAGAATAAAAACATTTTATTAGTGCTGGGTAGTATTGGGTTTTCCCCTAGGACCTAGATGCATCGAGTCACAGGTTCTTACTTCCTTTAACAGGGATAGGTATAGACTTCATTGTGGAGTGGGCATTACCTCTAATTAGTAAGTGGTTGGTTACTACAATAATGTTGCTGCAGATGGCATATATTGTCACAAGTAATTTCTAGTTTAGGATGGCTAAACCCAACTGTGGCTATAATATTTGCATTTGTCTGAAATACAAAGTCCTTAATTTACAACAAGTGTACTTGAAGAAAACATAAAAGTTTGAGTTTTCACGGTCAAGAAATGTTTTTTTTATGTATATGAGTACACTGTAACTGTACAGATGGTTGTGAGCTATCATGTGGTTACTGAGAACTGAACTCAGGATGAATTGCTTGCTCTGACCCAAAGATTTATTATTGTATGTACTTCAGACATACCAAAAAGGGTGTCAAATCTCATTACGGATGATTGTGAGTCACCATGTGGTTGCTGGGATATGAACTCAGAACCTTCAGAAGAGCAGTCAGTGTTCTTTTTTTCCCCTATATTCTTTGTTTACATTCCAAATACTTTCCCGTTTCCTGGTTCCCCCCTCCCCATAAGTCCCATAAGCCCTCTTCCCTCTGCCCATTCCCTAATCACCTCCTCCTATTTCTCTGTCCTGGTAATCCCCTAAAATGCTGGATCAAGACTTTCCAGGACCAGGGCCCTCTCCTTCCTTCTTCATGGGAATCATTTGATATGTTAATTGGGTCTTGAGTATTCAGAGCTTCTGGGCTAATATCCACTTATCAGTGATTGCATTCCATGTGTATTCTTTTGTGATTGGGTTACCTCACTTAGGATGATATTTTCCAGTTCCAAACATTTGCCTAAAAATTTCATGAATTCATTATTTTTAATTGCTGTGTAGTATTCCTTTGTGTAAATATACCACATTTTCTGTATCCATTCCTCCATTGAGGGACATCGGGGTTCTTTCCAGCTTCTGGCTATTATAAATAAGGCTGCTATGAACACAGAGGAGCATGTATTCTTATTGTATGCCAGGGAATCCTCTGGGTATATGCCCAGGAGTGGTATAACAGGGTCCTCCAGAAGTGTCATGCCCATTTTTCTGAGGAACAGCCAGACTGATTTCCAGAGTGGTTGTACCAGCTTGCAGTTTTTATTTACAGTTTTCAATGACTTGATTAACCTAAATACAAGAAAGAATGTTTATGCCCACTAACACTACATTATCCAAAGAGATGGCAGGATGTTATAAGCAATCATGAGGTTCTAAAAATGAGCCTTTGAAGGGAAAATAAATGTGAAACTGGAAGCAGGATTAAAAGTCAGATATGTATTCCTGACTTCCAATGACACCATTCCATAAGTAGGACACTTAAAACAAAATCACAAAAATCAGTAAAGTATTTTAATTGATATTTTTAAGAAACCAATTTTTTTCTGCACTGAATGCATGGAGAACCAAGTACATTCACAGTACTGAATGTGTGTGACATGTTGGGAGATACAGTTGAGGAAGACACATTTCTGCATTTCCCTAGAGCTTCCAAGTTTTAATATGGGCAAATACATTTATCTCTAGTAAAAATGTCAAGGTAGAATTGTATCAGGAAGGCTTAAACAAACAAACAAAAACCCTTAACAGTGACATCCTATCTTTGAGCTCTTCTAATGTAGAAATGTGTAAATTGTTCATCTGTACAAAGAAAATAAGTTTTAATTTTTAGTAAGTAAAAGAGAAAAATAATCATCTCTGGAATCTGGATAACCTTGATACACTTTTAGTATTCAGAAGGAAATTGAACTCCAGTAACAAAAGATATCTTATGGAGTTTATCCTCAAATGTAAATGCTAAAGAAAATTCTGACTTGTTGAAATTTATTTAAAAACTCAATTATAAAGAAAGGTTAAAGAATATTCATTGACTAACTTGAGTTTGGTTGTGTTTGTGGGTTTTTGTTTGTTGAACTTTTGTTGTTTTTTGTTTTGTCTTGTCTTGCTTTGCTTTAGTAAATGAATTTCTCCGGCTTCCCTTTCCATTAAGGAGGAATGAGTTGAGTGTGGTAGTGTTTTGATCAGCACTCTAACCCTAGCATTTGAAACAGTACATATGAAAGCATTCAATATGTATTTGTTGACTGCGGCACTTAGCTATGGGAATAATGCTTCTTCATGACATCTTAAACTTCCTAGAACTTACAACATGATCAGTAACCATCATCCTAGATACCTATCAGGGTGACGTCTTTTTTTACCCACAACACAAAGAAAACAAAGCCCAATATTTGTGACTTAATGGGTTCAGTTCATGCCAACCTCTTTTGTATTCTTCGATCAAGCTGGCTACATTTGGTTCTTGACTGCCTAATTTCCTTTCTGATAAGTTTATCCAGTCTGATTATATCATATGGTAGATATGTTATTAAATTAGCAAGCCATTATTGATTTTGTCCATGGCATTATGATTATTCAGTAGGTAAACATTTAAATAAACTGCAATTCTTTTTATAATATCCATATATTTTATATGTAGAAAGATACTTAAAGACTTAATGATAATTTATCATATCATATTTAACAGAGATGCACTAGGGTGGGTATTTGACAGCAAGTTGCTGTCAAATGTATAGTTCCAACTATGAAAACTTTGCTAACATAATCAACATTTGTAAGTCAAACATGTATTAATAGATAATATTAAACAATTCAAATTAAAAGATTGATCCTTACAAAATTTCCTTTAGTGTTGTTTCTTTCCTTCATTCTTTTCCTGCTACTTATTCTTCTCCTCCTGTCTCTCCTCAGTGTCTTCCTTTTCCATTTCTCCCCTTTCCTTCTTTTTTATTAGTCCTGAGTCTCCTTCTGCTATTTATGGCAAAAGTTTCACATTGTTAATCAGAACTCTAAATTTCTCTTATAGCCTAGAAGTTGAAACTATGTCCATGGACTTCTATGTGACCTAACTTAAATTACAAATAGCTAATGATCATGATTAAATTTTTGAACAGAAGTTTCCAAATTATCAAAGTATGTTTCATGTATGTATAATTGTATTTGTTTATGATAATGTTAAATGTACATTTTATAACAATTGACAATGTATACTTTTAAAACAGCTAAAATCAAATCACATGTGAATGGCTATTTTGATGAGATCATCATTAGGTAAAAAATTTTAATTTTAGATAATTATGTATAAACTGCATGTTTCATAATATAAAGTTATAAAATATAAAATTGTAACTGTATATAGGATGCATCCCTGGGTAGGGTAGTCTCTAGATAGTCTTTCCTTCAGACTCTGCTCAACTTTTTGTCTTTGTATCTCCTTCTGAGGGTATTTTTTTCCCTTTCTACAAAGGACCCAAGGATCCATACTTGGATCTTTCTACTTCTTGGGCATTATTTGATATGTGAATGGTGTCTTGGGTATTCCAAGCTTCTAGGCTAATATCCATTTATCAGTGAGTGCATACCATGAGTGTTCTTTTATGATTTGATTACCTCACTCAGGATGATATTCTCCTGTTCCATCCATTTGCCTAAGATTTTCATGAATTCATTGTTTTTAATGGCTGAATAGTACTCCATTGTGTATATATACCACATTTTCTGTATCCATTCCTCTGTTGAGGTACATCTGGATTCTTTCTAGCTTCTGGCTATTATAAATAGGGCTGCTGTGAACATAGTGGAGCATGCCCAGACACTATTGTAGATATAACTGTCACCTAGGAGGTTCTCCTAGTGCATGACAAATACAGAGGCAGGCACTCCCAGCCAGTCATTGAACTGAACACAGGGTGCCCAATGGGGGAGCTAGAGAAAAGACCCAAGGAGCTGAAACGTTTTGAAGCTCCACAGGAGGAACAACAGTAAGAGTCACCCAGTACTCCTAGAGCTCCCAGGAACAAAACTGTCAATCAAAGAGTACACCTGGAGTTACCCATGGCTCAAGACACATCAGCAGCAGAGGATGGTCTTGTTAGACACCAAAGGAAAGAGAGGCCCTTGGTCCTGGAAGGACTTGATGTCATAGTGTAGAGGAATAACAGGACAGGGAAGTGGGGGAGAGTTGATTGAGGAAGGGGAGATGGCTTATGGGGTTTTCTGGGTAGGGGGGAACTAGGAAAGGGGACAGCATTTGAAATGTAAATCAAGAATATAACTAATAAAAAAGGAAAAATAAAATATAAAATTATAAAATCATAATAAAATGATTTCTTTATTTAATTTTATTTCATTTTTTATCTTTAATGCAGTTATCACTGCAGCACACTGAATAACAGGGTGACTGGACAAGCAAGTGCTTTTCATCTGTATATGTTGAGGTAACATATTAATGTAAAAATGCAAAGTTACAAAGGAAAAATCATTTTTGGTGAAAATGAAAAAAACCAAGTATAGAGTGTTCATGGTTTATGGATTTCATTTCTTTTACAAAATTGCACCACTGTAAGTCTTCAAACAGATGACTGACTGTCCAAAAACTACCATTGAGTCACAGAAATCCACAATCTAAAACTGAATTTTAATTTGGTGGAAACTTCCAAGAGAGTAGATTGCACATCATGTGGTGTTTCCTATACTTTCAGATGTTTGGCCATGAGTTTATTAAGTCATTTGCCTTTAAGATGGAATCAGAGGCTTAAATGGAGCCTAGAATCATATAATTATTAGAGACACTTTCTGCTTCATAAACGGAAAGTAAATCACCAGTTCTCTAAGTAGGTCAGAAGTCATTTGGTTTTTCATAATTCTAGCTACATGGCATCCCTACACAGAGAATCAGAATTTGTGCATATGGGCTCTCGGATAAACATATGTTAGAACATTTACCAAACAGAGCATCATTCCCAAGGGACCTTTGGAAAGAAGCTTTCTCCAAAACAGTTACACAAAAGGCAATTGTCGGGTACATATGATGTGGGGTATTCAATCATCACCAAATACCTGAAAGTCCTGACATTTTCAGGGCCAAGGTTATGCCCACCATGTCCTCCTTAAACAAAGCTACAAGTGATCTGTCTCACTACTTTTTCCATGGCATATGAGTTCCCTTTCTCTCATGCCTATCATTCAAAGATCTAAAACAGTTGCTGAAAGAGGGCTGGAACTAGTGATCCAATGATGAACTCTCTCATCCTGGAAAGTAAGAAAGAGAAAAAAGCAAAGCCTGCGATTTGTGGCCTCAAAATATTGTAAGGTGTAATTGCATAGCTATCTACACATCATTTGAGATTTAAAGGACTACATTATAAAATCAGACCTCCACCCCTCAGCCTCTCTTTCTCCAACCTTCAATGTTCCCACCACTGCCACCACATACATTTCTGTTCTTCTGTATTCTTCAGTAATATTTTCCTTGCTCCTAAATTACTTTTTTCCAATGGTCTCTTTCTATTAAGATGGGAGAAATTCTTTGATAAACTAATTCAGACATTCTTAACATTACTAACATTTTATCTTCAAAATAATGCAAAAATATTAATTTTTAATAAAATTGTAAGCATTAAGGATGTATGTCTTTTTAATTAGAACACTGTGGAAGAGAAAGTGGGAATGGATATGACCAAGTGGAAATGCATATCGTATTGGAATATTGTATATATGTATGAAACGTACAAAAACTCAAATAACAAAAAGATAAAAATATGCTTTAGCAAAAACATAAAGGACATGTTCATCACCCCCAGGAAGTTTGAACTAAGAAAACGTAGTATACAAATCCATCAGAAGACACTGCAATGAAACACGAGCTCTAAAGCTGGGTTGTGGTGCTTTGTGGTTGAAATAGGCAGTATCTGGAGATATAACCAGAATGGGAAGACCAACTTGAACACCAGAGAGATGAGGCAAGTGGATAAAAATGTTGGGAAGTGCCTACTGTGGGCATCTCAGGTGGTCTGAGCAGCATCAAGGTATCTTGGTTGATCTGTTCTTCCAGGTGGCTAGTTTGTTCTGAGCCTCGTTCTAGGCAGATCTTCTTCTCTTAGGCTGTCTGTCAGCAGTCTTCACAGCTTATAGAAGCTTGGGGGCAGAAGAGAAGTAGTGAATCTGCTCTGTTTCTGGGACTTCCTGAAGCTATTGTTTAATTTCTGAGCTTGAAGTGTTTCCCTAGAGATGACTGTCTGGCTTAACCCTACCTTCCAAAATGGAGGTTTATTATGGAGGAATTGCTACAAACAGGCATAATGAAAAATATACAAAGTGATTGGGGTATTATTGCCATGCTACTTCAAGCACATTGTAATATTGAGATTTAATACAAAGGCAAGAACCAATTATGATTTCTTGGCAGAAAGAAAAGTGACTCTTCAGTGCTATTCCAGATGTGCATTAGAGAAGGGAAGGGACGACATTATGTTAGTAGCCTCTTAAGACAGAATAGTGGTTTGCTCCTAGGCTAGTACATTAAAGATGGTAAGAAAGGCTGGTGACTTAAAGAATGTAAAAGATTCCATCAAGGCTGCTTCTTATAACTGGATTGATGGTGTAATAGGAGGCCAAACAAACCAGCTTTAAATCTACGTCATGGGTGGGAAGAGGAAGCCTAGACCTATCTCTGGCTTCACAGAGCTTAGAATGCTGTGCAGAGAAGATAACATGTAAATCAAATGATATTTTTAAAAGAATCCCACCAACGAGAACTCGGAGCTGTAGATATAAATCTGGTGTTCATTTGCATATAGATAGTAATTGAAATCATGCATAGAGATAATGCATAAGATTTCAAAGACAAGAAGAAAGGCAAACTTATGAAGCCTTAAGGTACTATGCCTCCAAATGACTTGGTACAGGACTCTAAAACTGCAAAGGAGGCAGAAAACGATTTGTCAGCAAAGGAGTCTTATCAGAAGAGAATGTCTATTATAAATGAGGCTGCTATGAACATAGTGGAGCATATGTCCTTATTCCATATTGGAGCATCTTCTGGGTATATGCCCATGAGTGGTATAGCTAGGTCCTCAGGTAGTGCTATGTCAAATTTTCTGAGGAACAGCCAAACTGATTTCCAGAGTGGTTGTACCAGCTTGCAATCCACCAGCAATGGAGGAGTGTTCCTCTTTCTCCAAATCCTCTGCAGCATTTGCTGTCCCCTGAGTTTTTGATCTTAGCCATTCTGACTGGTATGAGGTAGAATCTCAGGGTTGTTTTGATTTGCATTTCCCTGATGATTAAGGAGGATGAACATTTCTTTAGGCATTTCTCAGCCATCTGGTATTCCTCAGTTGAGAATTCTTTGTTTAGCTCTGTACCCCATTTTTAATAGGATTATTTGGTTCTCTGTAGTCTAACTTCTTGAGTTCTTTGTAAATATTGGATAGCCCTCTATCAGATATAGGATTGGTAAAGATCTTTTCCCAATCTGTTGGTTGCTGTTTTGTCCTATTGACAGTATCCTTTGCCTTACAAAAGCTTTGCAATTTTATGAGGTCCTATTTGTTGATTCTTTTTTTTTATAATTTTTTTATTCGATATAATTTATTTACATTTCAAATGATTTCCCCTTTTCTAGCCCCCCCACTCCCCGAAAGTCCCGTAAGCCCCCTTCTCTTCCCCTGTCGTTGATTCTTGATCTTAGAGCATAAGCTATTGGTTTTCTATTCAGGAAATTTTCCCCTGTGCCCATGTGCTCCAGGTTCTTCACTGCTTTCTTTTCTATTAGATTCAGTGTATATGGTTTTTTGTGGACGTCTTTGATCCACTTGGACTTGAGCTTTGTACAGGGAGATGACAATTAACCCAGCACCATTTGTTGAAAATGCTGTCTTTTTTCCCAGTGTATGGTTTTAGTTTCTTTGTCAAAAATCAACTGGCCAGCGGTGTGAGGGTTCATTTCTGGGTCTTCAACTCTATTCCATTGATCTACCTGCCTGTCACTGTCACTGGCCTGTTATGAGAGTCTAGCAGATACCATGCAGTTTTTATCACTATTGCTCTGTAGTATAGCTTGAAGTCAAGGATGGTGATTCTGCCAGAAGTTCTTTTATGGGAGAAATTATGATGAATGACACAGGTTAAGCAAAATGAGGATGAAAACCATCATTTGACTTGAAGTAGACTACAATGTAAATTCTCTGAGGTCTTCCCAGGTTTTTAAATCACATCCCCTTAATTTCCTACCTATCTATCCTAGAGTAACTCACATAAATTCCTTTTTTTCATACTGTTAATTTCTCATTTGCAAAATTGGAATAAGCACATTACCTTTCTCAAATGACTCTTTTGCTCACTGCTTATCAGTACTCGGAGCAGGTACATGGGGAATCTCAGAGACTCTTGTGGAAGCTATGAAAACCAGAAGTTCTTTCCTTCATAAAAGCAAGACTTCATTTGCTTTTCACACAGTATCAACTGGCTCAAACTAGGCCTATCAGAAGTGAAAATGGATCAGCATGACTACCATCTTCTCTTCACTCTATTAGTGATCTGAAGGAAAGCCAGTTTCTTTTAAGAAGGCTAAAAGAAATAAATAAAAAGCACACACCATTCATTTCATTATATCTTTATCTTTCTTATATATGAATTCTGCCTAGAACATCATCCTTAAGCAAACCAACATATTCCCAAAGACTAAAGCATAGTGCTCCAAAATGTACCATTCTTAACAATGTGTATCCAGTTCACAATATGCTCAAAAAATTTATATGGAACCATTTATGAAATATTCATTGACCTGATTTCATAGTTTCACATTAGAAATAAATAAACTAAGTTATGATGGAATTATTTCAAATGTTCCCTGAAAAACATGACAGTATAACAGATTGAGGAAATGTTATGAGAGTCTAGCTGTGATCTGCTCAACTTGGCACTGAAAAGATTTCATTATATTTTTAATTAGCTCAGATTAGTGTCTTCCTTATCTGTATTTGGTTTTGCTTCAGCAGTCTCATACTTTCTATCCTTTTGTTTTATCTCATCTTCTCTTAACCCTCAGTTCCCAGTGCTGGTTTCTTTTTATTTTTTATTTTTTTGTACCACAAGTATGTAAGCATGAATTTTCTGCAACCTACTTTTAATAAGGGTTGAACCTCTTGTCTAGCCCACTACCCAGTTGGAGTAGTGGAAGAGAAAAGTTATTAGGATATGGTGGAAGTGGACTTGTTCAGCAATAGTTTTTTTTTGGGGGGGGGGTCAAAACTACCTTGATCTTCTCAGCAATGTAGTCCCAAAGCAAACACCAAATATAACTCAAGAACTGTAGACCAGTCCTTTAGGCAGACAGACAGCACATGAACCAGCAACTTCAGTTAATCCTTTTTACCAGTAGTCACCAGGCATGAATCAGCAGCTGTATTAAGTCCTGAAGAAGCAGCCAGGTTTGCCAACCAGCCTGAGGTGAGGCTGCAGAGGCAGCAACCTGCCTCAGGAACCTCATGAGCAAGCAGTATATATCAATGGTATCATTATCACAAGTTGGGTTCTACATATATAATGCAAACCAACACATGCATGTACTTAGCAAAGAATAGTAAGGCAAACAAAGCAAACCAATGCTCAGTGTTCATGTCTGTGAAGTCATATTTATATTCCTTCATCAAATGTCCTTTCATGTGTCTGCTATATCAAAACATCCTTTCGCCTGTGTCTGCTTCAGGAAACATTCTCTCCTGTGTCTGCTTTAGCAAGATATCCTTTCAACTGTACACTCCATCAAATCATCTTTTGACATAACTGACTTTCCAAAGAAACTAGAAGTTTCCACTTCATATGTATTTTAATATTCTCTCTCTTTTTTTATTCAATATAATTTATTTACATTTCAAATGATTTCCCCTTTTCTAGCCCCCCCCTCCCCGAAAGTCCCGTAAGCCCCCTTCTCTTCCCCTGTCCTCCCTCCCACCCCTTCCGACTTCCCCGTTCTGGTTATGCTGAATACTGTTTCACTGAGTCTTTCCAGAACCAGGGGCCACTCCTCCTTTCTTCTTGTACCTCATTTGATGTGTGGATTATGTTTTCGGTATTCCAGTTTTCTAGGTTAATAACCACTTATTAGTGAGTGCATACCATGATTCACCTTTTGAGTCTGGGTTACCTCACTTAGTATGATGTTCTCTAGCTCCATCCATTTGCCTAAGAATTTCATGAATTCGTTGTTTCTAATGGCTGAATAGTACTCCATTGTGTAGATATACCACATTTTTTGCATCCACTCTTCTGTTGAGGGATACCTGGGTTCTTTCCAGCATCTGGCAATTATAAATAGGGCTGCTATGAACATAGTAGAGCATATATCCTTATTACATGGTGGGGAATCCTCTGGATATATGCCCAGGAGTGGTATAGCAGGATCTTCTGGAAGTGAGGTGCCCAGTTTTCAGAGGAACCGCCAGACTGATTTCCAGAGTGGTTGTACCAATTTGCAACCCCACCAGCAGTGGAGGAGTGTTCCTCTTTCTCCACATCCTCTCCAACACCTGCTGTCTCCTGAATTTTTAATCTTAGCCATTCTGACTGGTGTAAGATGAAATCTTAGGGTTGTTTTGATTTGCATTTCCCTAATGACTAATGAAGTTGAGCATTTTTTAAGATGCTTCTCTGCCATCCGAAGTTCTTCAGGTGAGAATTCTTTGTTTAACTCTGTACCCCATTTTTTAATAGGGTTGTTTGGTTTTCTGGAGTCTAACTTCTTGAGTTCTTTATATATATTGGATATTAGCCCTCTATCTGATGTAGGATTGGTCATTTCATTGGATGCTGAAAAAGCATTTGACAAAATTCAGCATCCCTTCATGCTTAAAGTCTTGGAGAGAACAGGAATTCAAGGCCCATACCTAAACATAGTAAAAGCAATATACAGCAAACCGGTAGCCAGCATCAAACTAAATGGAGAGAAACTTGAAGCAATCCCACTGAAATCAGGGACCAGACAAGGCTGCCCCCTTTTTCCTTATCTTTTCAATATTGTACTTGAGGTACTAGCTCGGGCAATTCGACAACATAAGGAGGTCAAAGGGATACAAATTGGAAAGGAAGAAGTCGAACTATCATTATTTGCAGACGACATGATCGTCTACCTAAGTGACCCAAAGAACTCCACTAGAGAGCTCCTACAGCTGATAAACAACTTCAGCAAAGTGGCAGGTTATAAAATCAACTCCAGCAAATCAGTGGCCTTCCTATACTCAAAGGATAAGCAGGCTGAGAAAGAAATTAGGGAAATGACCCCCTTCACAATAGCCACAAACAGTATAAAGTATCTTGGGGTGACTCTTACCAAACATGTGAAAGATCTGTATGACAAGAACTTCAAGACTCTGAAGAAGGAAATGGAAGAAGACCTCAAAAAATGCGAAAACCTCCCATGCTCATGGATCGGTAGAATCAATATAGTTAAAATGGCCATTTTGCCTAAAGCACTATACAGATTCAATGCAATACCCATCAAAATCCCAACTCAATTCTTCACAGAGTTAGAAAGAGCAATTATCAAATTCATTTGGAACAACAAAAAACCCAGGATAGCTAAAACTATTCTCAGCAACAAAAGAAAATCTGGGGGAATCAGTATCCCTGACCTCAAGCAATACTACAGAGCAATAGTGTTAAAAACTGCATGGTATTGGTACAGTGACAGACAGGAGGATCAATGGAACAGGATTGAAGATCCAGAAATGAACCCACACACCTATGGCCACTTGATCCTCGACAAAGGGGCTGAAAACATCCAATGGAAAAAAGATAGCCTTTTCAACAAATGGTGCTGGTTCAACTGGAGGTCAGCATGCAGAAGAATGCGAATTGATCCATCCTTGTCTCCTTGTACTAAGCTCAAATCCAAATGGATCAAGGACCTCCACATAAAGCCAGACACTCTGAAGCTAATAGAAAAGAAACTGGGGAAGACCCTTGAGGACATCGGTACAAGGAGAAAGTTTCTGAACAGAACACCAATAGCGTATGCTCTAAGAGCAAGAATTGACAAATGGGACCTCATAAGGTTACAGAGTTTCTGTAAGGCAAAGGACACCATCAAGAGGACAGATCGGCAACCAACAAATTGGGAAAAGATCTTCACCAATATTCTCTCTTATTATATTTGTATTTGAGTTCTAAGGTCATCAGCTTCCATATAGCTTTTACATACAGATTTATTTTGATTAATTCCTCCAATGATTTCCCCATCATCATCTCTCCATTATATTCTTGAAAATTCTGTTCTCACCTGACAGTGGTGGTGCACGCCTTTAATCCCAGCATTTGGGAGGCAGAGGCAAGCAACTTTCTGATTTCAAGGTCAGCCTGGTGTACAGAGTAATTTCCAGGAGAGCCAGGGCTATACAGAGAAACCCTGTCTCAAAAACAAAGAAACAAAAAAAAAAGAATTTAAAAAAAATATGTACTCATTCCTTGCTTCTGTTCTCATCTTACCTGTATTCAATAACACCTCTCCCTTAATGTAACTCCCAACAATGGTCCATTTCCTTTTACTGGTCTCAGTAAGTATGTCTTCATGTTTAAACACACAAAAAATGAGAAGACCCACATTTGAGAGATAGCATATAGTGTTTGTCATTTTGGTCCTGAGTTAGCTCACCCAGAATGTTTGCTCAGTAGACAACATGACATATAAACCTGCATCTGCTGCAAGGCACTGGAACTGTCACAGAAGAGGGATAGAAAGAGCATCAAGAGCCAGAGGACTGGAGGGCAGCATGATGTGAAATACTGTCTTGAGAAATCATGTGTCTGTTGCACACATCAATGACAGAACTTGTCTGTAGTTATCTGTATAAGGTCAAGCCCATTGAAATTCCAGAATGAGTGTGTTAGGGTTTCCTGAGGTCCCATACATAGCCAAGGAGTCATTATCAGTTAGTGGGCAAGAAGAGTCAATCTTTTTTGAGGCCGTTTTCACCTGTAGATTGTCTAAGTTCACAGGATGGTATCACACCTATGAATGTATATGGGAAGCACTAAGTTGGTTCAAAGAAATACATCTTAAAAGAGCATATAAGTTCAGAAAGGTTATATTTTGTTAGGGTCATTTGGATGTGGGGGATTGAGTTATAGATGATGAAGATATATTTCATACATAAATATATGTATATATATATTATTTTTGAAAAGATATGAAGACACAGTAGCCCATGGCAGTCTTTATGACAATGGTTTTATGTTGGAAAATATTTGTTTTCCTTTACAATCTCATGTATCTTGATATGTAGTAGTTTTATCATATTGCTGCAAGTTAATATAATACTTTAAATTGTTTAAATTAGTTTTTCAATATGATAAAGATCATCAATAACAATTTAAAGACTTCAATAGAAAAGGACTGTGAAGGATCCTTGGTAATTTTAAGAAATTTTAAGGTTAGAAACACTTAAAATTGCTTCTTCAAAATTAAATGAGTAATTGCTTTGTCTTCTCGTGCTTATAATTTAATAAATTGTAATAGTTACAAAATTAAAGAACAGATTGAAACTACATGATAATAGAAGATAATATATATCAATAGATGATAAGTGATTAGATAGATAGATAGATAGATAGATAGATAGATAGATAGATAGATGGCTAAGCTATCTATTGTTCTCAGGGAACACTGAGAACCGTAACCAAATTGACGCTTGCATATAGAAGGCAGTGGAATGTTTTGAACAAAAATGAAACAAAGCAAAAATTTCACCCAAAGAAAGTAATTTTCTGTTTCCTCTAAACTTTAGTCCTAAATGAATTATTGATGTTACTATGTTTCTGTGATGCAAATATCCCCTGATGTCTTTTGTAAAGAGCAAAGTGGAGAAAATAAAAACTGAAAGCAGGAAAGGCTTGATGAAGCAGTGTCATAGAAACAGAAACTTCAGTGAATATTTTCCTAGGTAAGTTCATGCTTCCTAGAAGGAAATTCACTCTGCAAAACAAGGCCCACACAGTTTATTATAAATAAATTATCCATGTCTGATATTCCCTGAGACAAATTAGCTTCTCTTTGTCCCAACATGATCCTTGAACGTGCTTGCAGTTTGCAGCTGTAAAGTAAGTCACATAGACAAAAAGTCTTTGTGATAGGGATGAATGAAGGATTACCTTCTTTGTATCCTAAAATTTCAACAGAAATCCTAAGGAAATGGGAAACTATGAAAACAAGGTAAGTTGCCACATGAGTTGTCTGAATGGTAGACACTCCAGAGTTATTGGCTTTTGCTTACACGCAGCAACCATCTAAGGTGACAATAGTTACAGATATCTCTCTCTGTTCATGTTATATCCCTTAATAATTCTTAGCGATGTATCTACTATGTTTCTCCAGATTATTACTCAAAAAATTTCTGAGTATGTGACTTATATACAGAGTTTAATAAAGCAATGAAATTGAAGCCATGGAAAGAAACACTTATTTATAACATTTCCACACTTCCCAGGACTGGAAATTGAAGTTCAGACCTGTTAAAATCTTGCTCAGAGATACAAAATTAACTAGAGATTTTTTTCTTCTCACATTCTAATCATTTTCTCCTAGTTTTCCTGTAAATGGAGGTTTGTTTTCTCCATATACAGCGAAGGTTACTATCTACAAGACTACTAATCTAGGTACTCAAGACCATGAACTTTAACATACCACTTCTAACCAGAATCAAGTTTCATGATCTTAGATTGTCTAGATTGTCTTGCTTTTTTTTTTTTTTTTTTTTTTTTTTTTTTTTTTTTTGGATTTGGTTTTTTTCGAGACAGGGTTTCTCTGTGTAGCCCTGGCTGTCCTGGAACTCACTCTGTAGACCAGGCTGGCCTCGAACTCAGAGATCCGCCTGCCTCTGCCTCCCAGAGTGCTGGGATTACAGGCGTGCGCCATCACCACTTGGCTTATCTTGCTTTCTTGAAGCTATATGTTCAAAGCTTACACTGCAAGACATAAAAGAGTCTGTATTCTATTACAGAGAGGGTTGATCACCCATGTTCATTGCTGCTACTTCACAATAATCAGAAAATGGAAGAAGAAAAAATATTTGATCAACAATTAAATAGATTTATATATATATGAATATATAATATATGTATATTATACATAATTATATATGTGTATATAATATATGTATATATGTATATGTGTATATACATATATGTATGTGTATGTATATGTATATATATGTGTGTGTATATATATATATGTGTATATATATATATGTGTGTGTGTGTGTATATGTGTATATATATATATATATATATATATATATATATATTGCTATCATTGGAATGCCTAGCAAAAGTGGTCAAATGACTTGTGGTCCTCAGCTATCCTGTTAGGAGCTAGCCTCAAACTAAATTTTCCCCAAATTCTGAGAATTGTTTAGGCCCTAATATGGTGCTTTTCTCTCAGTGAACAGAACTTATCCCAATGAACAAGGTCTCATCTACCTTGCTTCTTCAACCAGTAGAATCTATCCTTATGCTTCGTAGAAATTTGTCCTTTTTAGGCTTTTGCCTTGAGCTCTAATTACCAGCTAATACAACTCATTTTCATTGTAAAGGTCATAGGTGCCTTGCCACTTCGCTAGGTTGTTTCTCTGTAGCTAGGTCTAAACTTTTGTTGTGATAATTGTCACATGGAAACCCCTTTCCAAAGTTTTACTGTTTAAATGTGTAAGAAGCATAAACCTCAGAATCAAACTGGCTAGGAGTCTTGGTCTAGTCTGACTAACACGTCGGGCTGCACAGAGCTTCCATTCTCACCTCTGTGAGGCTCATCCCCTCCCAGCAGTGATGCCTGCAGGGACCCGCAACAGGATTTAAAAGAACTTACACAATTATCTTTAGATCATTCTATAAAAGAATACTGAGAGTGGGAGAAACTCCTCCAGGGAAGAGCACACCAATTGTTTATTCAAAACCAAATGGTAATTCCCTCTTAAAATAGCTAGAAATACGTTATACAAACTAAATAGGCTGTACTTAGGTACTGAGAAATGTGTGTGTGTGTGTGTGTGTATGTTGTGTGTATGTGAATATGTATGTGTGTGTGAATGTGTATATGTATGTAACAAAAATTAATAAAACAAAGACCCCATGAATTTCAAAAAGAGCCAAGAGAAATAGATGGGGGGTGGAGGGAGTAAAGGAAGTGCAGGTTACAAATAGAGAGCAGGAACGTGGAAGGAAATAGGATGCAGGAACTAAGAAGAGTTTTAAGATGGGAACAACAGACAGATGTGGTCAAAATAAATAGCCAGAAGCTGGAAAGACCCAGACGTCCCACAACAGAAGACTGGATACAGAAAATGTGGTCATTTACACAATGGAATACTACTCAGCTACTAAGAACCAGGGCATCCTGAGTTTTGCAAGCAAATGGATGGAACTAGAAAATATCATCGTAAGTGAGGTATGGGTCCTTTCAGACCCAAAAGGACATGCATGGTATGTACTCACTAATAGGTGGATATTAGCCAAAAACATTGCAGAATACCCAGGATACAATCCACTGAACTCAAGAAAGTTAACAAGCAGAAGGGCCCAAGTGAAGACGCTTCATTCCTGCTTGGGAGGGATAAGAAAATAATCACAGGAGGCAGAGAGGGGGAGGGATCTGGGTGGGAGAGGGGACAGGGAAGGGAAACGGGGAACATGATTGGGAATTGGGGGTTAGGGAATACAAGAGTGAAGCCCCGAGGGCCAGCAGAAAGAATGGAAACAGGTAACTCAGGAGGTAGGAGGTTGGGGAACCCTCTATGATGTACCAAAGACCTGGGAGGTAAGAGTCACTCAGGATTCAAAGAGAGGGACCTTAGATGAAATGCCCAAAGTGAGGAGAGGGAAACAAGGGAAGAGAGGGAAGAGAGGGAGCTTGTAGAGTCCAACTCCAGTAGAAAGACAGGGCATCAAGTGAAGGGATGGTTATACCTAACCAATGGATAAATACCAGGAACCTGTGGTTGAATGAGGGTGAGACTGGAAGAAACTGAGGAGAAGGTGACCCTATTGGACAACCTGCAGTCTCAACTAAACTAGACCCATGAGATCTCTCAGACACTGAGCCACCAACCAGGCAGCATACACTAGCTGATATGAGGCCCCATACAGCAGAGGACTGTCTGCCTTGTCTGGTGCCAGTGAGAGAAGAAGCACCTAACTCTAGAGAGACTTGAGGCCTCAGGGAGTGGAGAAGTCTGATAGGAGGTGGGTGGGGACATCCTCTTGGAGCCAGAGATGGTGAGGAAATGGATGTGAAATAGTCAGAGGGCAGACCAGGAGGGAGGTAATGACTGGACTGTAAAATAAGATTAAATGATAATAATTTAAAAAATTATATTCATATACATGTTCAACAAATAAGTTATTTTCAAAAAGAAGACAAAGAACAAGAACAATAAATAATAATGATGATGATGATGATGAAGAAGAAGAAGAAGAAGAAGAAGAAGAAGAAGAAGAAGAAGAAGAAGAAAAAGAATTAGCTATAAGCCTCCAACAAGGCCAGGAATATCTCTCAAGGGCAGACTTGCTTTAAACACTGTGATCATTTTGTCTTTTCTTCTGCTTCTATAGTTATATTCTGATTTCTAGCATCTTTGTTGTTTAATTTATCAATTCAGCTTTAAAAGTATGTCAGCTAAAATGAATCTAATGACCTAACATGAAAAATGTACACATCATGTTTCATAATTTGGAAGAGCAAAATGAAATGTAGATACATCATTGGCAATTTCTCACAGATCATTTTTTCAAGGTATATTTTAATATGCTTAGTTAATCTAAAAAAAGATTAATCTAAAGTTAATATTGCCTAAAAATTAAAGGAAATGAATGCTTCAAGACTCATTCTAGAAAACTAGGATACTGACATTGAAACTGCTTCAGGAAAGAGTCAGGCATGTGTGTACATACATGTATACACACACACACACACACACACACACATGAACAGACACAAATTAAGAAAAAAAAGAAATAAAGAAGAAAAAAACCTGTAGGAAAGTTTCTTGTTTTATACTTAATTCGAGATCAGAGCTCACTGTTGATCTTTTAAGTCAAGGGAGCATATACATTCCAGAAAGCCTTCTGTTTAGCTGTGTTTGTTACAGCCCAGGGCAAACATTCAACAGCACTGCCACAGAAACATATTTTACTTATTGTTTGTGATTCTGGGGATTGAGACTGCGACCCACATGAACAACTGTTCCACCACTAAGCTACAGCACCTTCCTTCACTTTTCGTTTTAGAGACACGGCTTTGCTTAAATTCCTATAGTAGTAGCCTTGAAGTCTCTCTTTAACACAGCCAGGCCTAAATTTCAGCAATTTACTGTCTCAGCCTCCCAAATTGCTCAGGTTACAAACCTATGCCTCCCCCCAACCCAACAGAAGTCATTTTCCAAAAAACTGTGCACATCAGATTTTAAAAAGTAATCTAAGCTGATATTATTAGCACACAAGGCTTTTCATTTGCTTCCCTGAAAAGAAACACTTTTACAGACTCCCCCTCATCTCACTCTCATTCTTGCTGCACATGTGTGATTGCACCCTTATTTACCCTGACCAACTTATGTATACATGTAGCTGGTTTTAAATGATTAAGTATCAATTCCAAGAAAAGGTGTTAAGAACTATGTCTAGAAACATGGCTGGATGGCACATTTCTTGCCTGAAAAGCATACAGTATCAGATTAAGTTCCCAGCTTTGGAAAAACATAAAACTCATGTGAGTTTCCTTGTGTCCTTTACATTTTATCCACCCACAGTTCTGCTTGGAGACTGATGCACCAGCATGGGTCCAGGAGTGAACATGTAGAAAAGAAAAGTAAACTGCCAGTGGTGTGCATATGACACAAGGAAGAAATAGTCTTTGTTGTAAACTCGATAGATTTTCAAATTATCTTACCTCAGCATAATCTTGCCTATCCCATTAAATATAATAATGCATTGAAGGACTCATGTTAAATGACCTTTAATTTTTGAGACATTTCTTTGCTATTGAAGAAAATTTAAATAGCATATACTCATCATTGTACTTGCAGACTGGGTAATCAAGAAGTCTAAAAGGAATTACACCACTCCTTCTAAAGAAATGTAAAATAATTCACCCAGGGCAATTACATTGAATTGGCTATGGCTTTATTGTATGTGTTCGTTATACTTGCAAGTAATTTCTTATAGAACAGCTACAAATGTTTATAAAATAACTACGCATGGAAATGAAATGCCAGCCATTCTTAGTGCCACATTGTACCAGAAGTCTGAGAATTATATAAAGGTCAAAATCAGATAAATGCTGAGAAGCCAGGAAATTTAAAGTTAACTTTAGACTTTGGTCAGTGATTATGTTCATTTGGGGAAGAAAAAATTAAGTATTCAAAGTATAGATTTCTTTTCTACTCTAGATGAAATAAAGTACTGGTTTGAATTGGGAGCAGAAGAAAACAAAAGCTTCTAGTCCATAAGAATCATGTGAAGATCAGGAGTTAACTATCTTCAGGTGGTTACATATTTTCAAGGCCTTGCCTTAGGTTTACCAAAGATAAACAAAGTAGCTAGGAAATTAAACATGGCATACAGATAGAAGACAGAGAGGGGAATTATTAATAACCTATGGATTGGAGTCAGAGAAAGAGGAGAATTATAAATAGCATACAAATAAGAGCCAAAGACAGGGGCAAATTATAAATAACATACAGCTAGGACAGAGAGAGTTGAAGTTATTAATAATCTACAGAGAGGAGTCAGGCAGATGCGTACTACATGTCTACCTTGACCAGTTTCAAGTTAGATGACTTACAACAAACTCTTTTTCCATATTGGTACGGTGAAGATGATTGCTACTCATACAGTTGATGTAAACCTTAAGTCAAATTGATGTAAACCTTAAGTCAAATGTAGGATACAGCTAATTAGGAAAGGAAAAAGCAATGTTATGTGAACTCACATTATACTGGGTTCCATACACCATTTAAGACATTCAAGGAATGGAACATTTCTTCAGCGTCTTCTCTGCCAAATCCTGTTCTGAGCACTTGAGATCTATGTTAAAATGTGTTCAGAACTCTTTGACCATGCTTGGTATGCATTTTAGTGAAGAACTGAAGTGGGGATACAGCTTGGAGGTAGAAGTGCTCACCTAGCATGCACTGATTCACCGCACTCAGTCCAAAATATCACAGACTAACGGAACTGATTAGTCAGTGTGGTAGAAAAGACACTACAAGAAATTTACAGCATCGGAGAATAAACCATAAGGTGGACTTATTACTGACCACAAATTTAAACAAGATGGCTTTGTAGGTTTCATTGAGAAGACAGTCACTGAAAAAAAGAATTGAAAAGAGTCACAGGCAGATAAAGAAACAAAATATCATCTAGATCAAGAGCTCAATGCAGAAAGTTACTTAGCATCGATCTCTGGGGAACTATTATTGTTACTGAATGGAAGAAGAACATGCATTCACCCAGTGCCAGACTTTTGCCTTGCCAGGCTTGAGCTGCTGCTATCCTGTGCAGGTCAGAAGACTCTCTGCAAGGTATCCTGGGGAGAGGAAATGACATGGTCAGTTAATCTTTAATATATAATTTCCTTACTGCAGGGAGAGAAGGGAACATAGTAAAAAGTCCAGCGAAAGCATCTGGAGCATAAGAAGCTTTCTGAAGCAATCATGGTGATCTGAGATAGTATAAGAAGTTGCAGCAATTGCGTAACCTATAAAGGGTAGAAACGTACCTCTCTAACCACCGCAGTCTAAAAATCCCCTAAACAGTATATATTTCATAAAGCCGACAGTGAACATGAATTCCTCACTTCATCTGCTGTTCCTAGGCAGCATTCTTGTCATTTGTGTTTCTGTCCACCAGTCATCGCATTAAACCACAGTGTGCCTGAGGTACCGTGAACCAGTAGTTGACCCGGGGCCAAGGGAAAGACAAAAATCAAGAAGCCTATCATATCCCGCTTTCCCAACACTTTCGGCGCCCTCTTAAGCCTCACACCTCTCTTGCTGCTTAGAAAGCAGCTGCTTCCTTCCCCTCCCTCCATCCCACACATTTATTGAAAAAAAAAATATCTGGGCAGTTTGGGGGAACCTTTGTGTGAGAGAAACTCATTGGCCGTCTATGTTCTTTCTTTCGGGAATATGAGGCTCAAGATAGCCACTGAGCAGTCTGTTGAGGTGGTATTTCACAGACTAAAGGTACAGCAGTGAAAAAGCAAAATTGATTTGCCCCTCGGGGATCTAAGTCCTCTGCCATGCTCATTAAAACTTAACTTGAATTTTTAAAGGTATTAGAAAAACCTTTAAAAAACCTTTTCCAGTGTGACCTCACTCCTGCTGACTGTCCTGCTTGGTTAAGCTTACCAGAGAGGGAAGGGAATTTCTCTACTGCATTGCAAATGACTGTGTAGACAAAGGGGAAGCGAAAAGGCCTTTCTTTCCGTTATGATAAAATTGGTTGAACACGAGTTGAGGTTCCAAATCTCCCTAATTAAACTCTGAAATGGTTTCTGCATTCTTTTCTGGAACCAGGGGGAATTCCCTTGACATGAACAAATATTTCATATGGTTAAGTATTCATTAAACTGAGCAGTGGGGAACGAACACAGTATCCAATATCAAGAGAAAAACTGGGCAATGGAAATGGGTAGATACATAAGACATTAAGAATCTAGAGTTTTGGCAGCCCTGACCACATTGCCACCTGTTGTTCTTGTTTTGCTAATTATTCCTGGTGTAATTTACTCAGCAGGGCCGATGAGTATGCAGTAGAAGGACCATTAATACAGAGCCAAAGCCAAAGCCGTTAAGGTCAGGTGAACTGCTTCTGTTACTAACAACCATTTGAGTAAAAGAAGATACACGTTTTTATAAGAAATTTTGGAGAGTAAAGTTTAGCTATTTTAAAAGTAAAAACCAAAATAAAAGTAAATAAATCCATGTGCTTTAGTTTTTCACATTGTGAGGTACCATTTAGACTCTTCTGTCTTACTGATTCTATCATGGAATTCAGTAAAAAAGCTGACTTAAAAATACAGAGGGGGAAACTCTCAGCCAGCCATTGAACTGAGCACAGGGTCCTCAATGGGTGAGATAGAGAAAGGACACAAGGAGCTGAAGGAGTTTGCAGCGCCATAGGAGGAACAACAATTTGAGCCACACAGTACTCCCAGAGCTTCCAGGGACAAAACCATCAAACAAAGAGTACACATGGAGTTACCCATGGCCCTAGACACATCAGCAGCAGAGGATGGTCTTGTTAGACACCAAAGGGAGGAGAGGCCCTTGGTCCTGGAAAGACTTGATACCATAGTGTAGAGGAATACCAGGACAGGGAAGCAGGGGTGGGTTGATTGGGGAAGGGGAGATGGCTTATGGGATTTTTGGGGGAGGGGAGAACCAGGAAAGGGGACAAAATTTGAAGTGTAAATAAGAAATATACCTAATAAAAAAATAAAATTATGAAGATTTATCCTCTGGCACTAATTGATAGTTTCAATTGATATCTTGACACTTATTTCCAGCAATGGCAAGTGAAATTTTTATAGACAATTTACTCTGTACAGAATTTTACTTTCCTTAATCTAATTGACATTAAAATACCCAATTTTTATTGTAAAATTGATATGTAAATATCCATTAAATAGTAAAGATGAAAGTTACAGAAAAGAAAGATAATATTGATAAAGAGGATAATATATCCCTCGACAGACTAAAAATAATAGGATGCTGTTTTCATCTGACCATGTTTTTCAAGGAACAGTCACCTGCAAATTAGACCACTGATTGGAAGCACCAAGATTCATTTTGCTACAATCTGTACTCTAGAACTCACTTTACTTATCTTTTATTATCAAATTTTCTGTTCGTTATTGCTTTCCGTTCTGTTTCCAGCAATTTATTTTAAAGTCACACTTGAGTTGGTCAGGTGTGTCTTTGTAGTTTTGAGCAAGGTGTCAAAAGGTGAAAACTTGGAAAGTTATAGACCACAAAGAGCACATCATTTTCCATCCCTCCTGTCCTAATAGCTCTGAGAAGCAGAACTACATATAGTCCCGCAGAATATATGGCAATGGAGACTCTTGTCAAGCAGTCCAATAGGAAATGTTTGAATTATGAAAAACTATGTTTTGGACAATGGTCTCTTACTTTTAGAACACAAAATGTTACCTCTAAGAAAAGGGATTGTTTAATGCATTGAACATTTAAAAATGCATGTCACAAGAGATTTTTAAAGCATCTAACATTTTGTTTTCCATTGTCTGAATGTACCCAGAACTAGGAAGAAATTTATTTACAATATATACAAACTTCTTAACAAGAATTTTAAAATGTGAGCATTATTTGTTTTACTCACATATATAACACTGGCTGAATGAAGTCAGAAGATAAATCAGGAGACACACATTGACCCAGGAGACTTGGTTGTGGTCCAATCCTCTAATGGTTTGCTTTATTGTTATTGCTATCACTTGTCCTGTGAAGAAAAACAACAATTTGAGTACCAGATTCTTTGCAGAGACAATGCATCATGGATACAGACCACTCAATCATGCTGGACCCACAGGAAGACAGGTAGCATAATTAATGCAAAATCTAAGGAAATTTAGAGTATGGAAGTCAGAGAATATGAGGTTGTCAATGAACAGAAAAACAAATGACTTCCAAACACACAAAATAGTATGAATGACTCCAAGCAAGGCAATAGGGATAATTAAATAATCCTATATAATATATACAATATATGATATAACATATAATACAAATGTTATATAACATATAATATATAATATAAATTATTGTCATAAATGGATTTCTAAGCTTTTATTTGGATTAAAGATACTCTTAAGAAGATTAGAGATTAGCTGGGCAGTGGAGGCAGAGGCAGGTAGATTTCTGAGTTCAAGACCAGCTTGGTTTACAGAGTGAGTTCCAGGACAGCCAGGGTTATACAGAGAAACCCTGTCTTGAAAACAAACAAACAAGCAAACAAACAAAAAGAACATTAGATATTATACCTTTTTGGTTATGCAATGACTCATAAAAATAGACACTTAGCATAATGGAACTATTGCCATATAATTCAAGAGAAAAATGTAAATACATACAGGAAATCCCCTCTCTGTCATGCTTTATCTGGTACTCAGTATATGTAGAGGGTAGTACTTTCTCACACGTGGCAAAAGACATGTTGAGAAAGTCACCTTACAGAATACTTGAAATACACTACTAGAAAATGTAACTTCAGCATAAGGGATTCACACATGCCTCTAAGCATGTGTGCTGAGGTCACGTGTATGTTGTCATTACTCTTGTCATAGCCTTTGAGTTTCTGATTTTATGAACATTCTGGAAGTTCTACTTCAGCAGGAGACCCTGCAGCTGCAGCATAGATGATCTGCCTTTCCGTGAGCTAAGCCCAGGTTGATGGCAGAAAAGAAACAATAACTTGAAATTTGTTACATTTAATTTTATTCAACACTTAAGTGTACAGGATATGGGCAATGAAGTGCTGAACAGTATGAATTACACTTGAAATGGGGGAGCAGGTACATTCTAGGTTACCATAGTAGCCCTGATTTTTCAGCTTGATTATCTTCATACTTGAAGAATAGCATATAATGAAACATAAGCTCTCTGCTAACAGTTCCAAGTATTGTTTCTGTGTAGTTCAGCACTATCATTACCAGACGCAATCCCCTCTGGGTACCAGGGCAGCCTGCTTACTTGCAGTTCCTCAATTACATATCTTAATTGGACATACAAGGGCATTGGAATTTAGAATATGAAAGCAATGGGACATTTGGGAATAAAATCTCAAAATAGCATTTTACCTAATTATTGTCCATTTTTCATTCTGAAAGTTACATCTGGGATACTTTTCCATCACCATGCATGGTTTACTAAAATATACTTTATAGAGTTGCCTGAAAGGCTCTTTTATCCTTGAAAATATCAATTCAGAGAATTTTATTTCCCTGGAGATAATTGATGCCCATCCAATGTCACAGAGAGAACAATTCACTTCTTATATCAGGTCACAGGTGATTCTAAATGTCAGAAGCTCATTTCCCCATTGATCAATTAAGTTTCTCTATTTAACATATTTTAAAACATATAGGCATAATGCTAATTTTTTATGTACTTTACATAATGAAATACATCATAACACTTTAAATTATATATTCTTGATTGTTAATCTCCATGGTATTTCATAACATAACTAGAAAACAAAAAGTTTATAGAAATATTTGTTACACAACAGTCCTTCCATTTTAAAGAAAGATCTGTCTCTGTCCATGTCACACTGCATTATTTCTAAAGTAGATTTTTAAAGTTCACAATACTCAAAGTGCCCTTCAGATTTAACAAAGTGTAAGTGTTTGAGGTAATGGCTCTTGGAGCGTATAATCTAATATGAAGAAACATGTAGGCGCTGGGGAATGGTTCACACAGTAAAGTCTCTCTCCAGTAAGCATGAGATCTGAGTTCAGATCACAGAACACATGTGGAAGCTAGCACAGTTGGGCATCTAATCCAGGAGACCCTTGAAGCTCAATTGACAGCCAGTCTTAAGGAATACAGAGTAAGGTAGATAGCAACAAAGGAACACACAATGTTGCCCTCTGGTCTCAGCACACAGGCACACATACTGCCCCTGAAATCACAAACATGTATACACACTTATATGAACACACACCACATACTGCCACACATACAGGAAAAGAAAACCCTTTCAGGATGTCTCACTTTACTTTTGGTATTCATAAAAAAGTCATTGAAAATCTTAACTCAAATTATAATAAAGACTCATCAAAGTTGCATTGTAAACTTGCACTTCTGTAAGATAATTCTGCATACAGATATGAGCTAGGTCTGTCATATGACTACAAAGTTTTTAACATGATAAAAAACAAAGGAGGTGTGTCACTGCTTTAGGGTGAAGACAGGATTGTGATAGAAAATAATTGTTCAATATACGCAATAGCAATTTACAGAATCCAGCCTGGCAAGTCAATTTAAGACTGTGAAAAATCTAAAACATGTCAGGTCCTTGCTTTTAGAGTCTTCAGAGTGTAGGGCAGGAAAAACGAAGTGTGTAAAAGACATAGACAATGAATGATTCCATGACTCACGCTTGCCTCATTTTGAATCTGTTCTGAGCTAGAAGTCTTCATAGGATTGAGCCTTCCTTCATCTTTAATATCTCTAGTGGTGACACTGCAAGCTAACTAAAAACACCTTCCTAGATAACAAAAGAAAAAATGTGAAAACCATAACTGTCATAGTTAAACCTTATTTTTCTTTAATTTAAAGCCAGCCTTTTATCAAGAAAAATGAATCAAAATTAATAGATAATGCCTTAGCACATGACAAAGTGTCCAGAGGAAAATAAGGAAATACCATTCTTTAAGGATTGTTTTAAAAAATTCTTCATATATAAAGCACATCAAGCACACATTGAATGTCCTAGAGCTTATGTATATTTTGCTTTAAAAGAAAAATGAAAAGGAAAAAGGCTGAAGATGTTCACTTCTTTATTTTTTTAAATGTCAAAAACACAAGTTGAATATTTAAATTATAATGGGCAAATGCAGGTTTTCTGTATTTTTCCAGAAGCAGAGACCATTCAGATTTTTTTCTACACGTTGTCTAAAAAAGAAAACAAGTCACAAAACCTACAGCAATAATTGGTGTGAGGTTGACCCAGCAGTGTGCTCTTGTCACTTGCTCTGCTATCTCTCTGGGCAAGAAGCTGAGCCTTTCCTCCTAGCAGGCTTCTGTTCAGGCACAGGCGTCCTTCGGACCTTCACCCCTCCCCCCTGCAGGTTGTTGAATGGAAAAATACAAGTTGATAATTTCTATCCCAGAGAAGAGGGATCTACGGAGTGAAGATTGCACACATCTCAAGTTGTCTGTTCTGTGGCGAGCTCTGGTAGCCATGCACAGTAAAGCAAACCAAAGAAAATGAGGACAGAAGAGAGGTCAACGTGTATGCATTCACGATATTTGCTATCACCACTGCTTATATCACATACAGATCATCTATACGTTAATGATTGTTTTGAGCAGAACATTTATTTTACAGTATCTATAGAAAAATAATAATAAAAAGCATGTATGTTTTCTTTAAGTGTACCACGTATTGCAGGCTATCTTTTAAAGTAGCTCCTTCAGGATGGTTCCTGGCTATGATTTAATCACTTCTGTAAATAAATGTTACTTACTGTAAACCTGATTATATACACTGCTCTAAAGCACCTCTGAAATATATATATATATATATATATATATATATATATATATATATATCCTTTTAAAATATATTTACATACTGTAGGTGAATCTTTTTTTCCAGGTAGTATTTTTATTTATTATCTATATTCTTTGTTTACATTCCAAATGCTTTCCCCTTTCCTGGTTCCCCCCTCCCCATATGTCCCATAAGCCCTCTTCTCCCCACCTATACCCAATCACCCCCCTCCCATTTCTCTGTCCTGGTACTCCCCTACAATGGTGGATCAAGCACTGTAGGTGAATCTTGACAGTCACAATGTTGTTGTGCAGGGCTCACTATGAAAGAACCGTGTGCTAGTTCAAATCTGGGGAATGAGTGTTTACAGCAGGAAAATTGACCATTTGTTATGTTTTTTCTTACTATAGAGTAGCAAGTTTCACTATATAAAATATAAATCAGACTTCTATGTTCAGAAAATGACGGGCATTGCTGTTAATTATTGTTTCTTGCTCTTGTTTTAATCCTAGTAAATTTCCACAACAAAATGGAGAGCAAATGTAGAATAGAGCAGAGTCTATAAAGTAATATAATTCATTTTCAAACTATGACTTTTCAAATTTCTTTTACCTACAATTATCATCTTTTTCTACACTATACTGAGAAAAACATTGGACATATTTTCATTCTAAATATAAATAGAAAATGACATACATCCTTTTTTAAAGTTGCCATAACATAAGTTTAATAATTACAATAACTTTTTACTATAAGCAAATCTTTGAAGGTGATCAGTAATCTTATCATCCCATTTGCATTGAAATTTAAAATTATTTCTTAAATGACCATTAAATGTGTACTGCAGTTTGAAAATTGACTGATATGTGCTTTTAAATCTCTTTTATCACACAGGAGTTTATTCTGCTCTAAGAAAAATCCTCTTTATTTTCAGTTAGTTGTGAAAAAACATTCTGACTTCTTATATATTAATCAATTTCCCTGAAATTGATTTTGCTGAGAACATTGTGTGTATGTGTACATGTGTGTATATGTGTGTGCATATGTTTGCACAAGTCTATGTGTGTGTGTATGTGTGTGTTTGCATAACATGTTTCTCTTTTATATTTCCTGTGTTAGAATTCTAGAGTCTTGAACATGTTTAGCTTTAACATTTCCGGCTCAAATACACCACGTCATTGTGAAGTATCCTTCAATAGTAAAACTCTTCAATTTTGAACATAACTAAATTTCACTTAAAAAGCATCACTTTCAGAAAGCAAATGCACAAAATCTAATCCTGACTTTGCTTCCATCTGTCAGCGAACCTTAGAAAAACACATGAATCCTTCCTTCACATCTTGCTTCCTTCACATGAAAAAAAATACAAATTATAAATACAATAACTAGAGATTGCAGTGAAGACTAAACCCAAGCAGTACTTTATATTGTGTTTGGTGCATGAAGAGCATGCTCAGTAGATATTGCCTGTTACAATCTTACCAGAGCACTAAACGTGATCATTAGAAAGGTCATGTTAAAAAATAAATAAATAAATAAAGATAAACATCAATTTTTATCCATAAGGCAGCTACGTTGACAAGTCTGGTAAAGACAGGGTTTCAATCCCTACTATCACAGTTGAAATTCAAATGCACTGAAAGGTTCAAACATTTCAGAGACCCTGTAATGAAAGCTACAGCCTTTTGTTTGTAGGTCAGTGACTGAACACAAACAGGTTACCAGAGCAGGAAAGAAAGTACCCCTCACCCACTCTGTGAAATGTATTGTGTCTGTCTATACAGCACTCTTGCTTACACCTCAAACATCATGGATGGAGTGTGTGTATTGCCACGAACACACTCACTTTCCACTTTATTCGTGCTTAGATAACCTTTGACAGAATCGAGTTCAATAGACTGGATCCCTCAGACAGAAAGCAAAACAAACAACAACAACAACAAACCCACAAACAAAATAGCCTCAATTCCCTGCCCTCACAATGGTTTCTAATGAAAATGTTCCTTCTATATTTTATATCATTTTTAAGGAAACATATTTGATTAGTATGTTTTTAAAAGCAGTATCTTGAAACTGTCTACTAGCTAAGGATTTAGCACATGTTAAATTATAAAATCCCTGCGATTAGAAAATGCTGACAGTTTGATATCAGATGAGCAATGGAAATTTTATTCTTGATACTTAAAGAAACTGCTTATGAGCGGGAACTATTAGATAAAGGAAAGCTATGCGTCTTAGGATTTATAAATTTTAAAAGTAAATTGGAAAACACATTGGAGAAATGTTTCATTCACCGGGGGATTAAGTAAAACGTTCTCCTCATCTCCTTCTCCTCTATAATGTGCCATGCACACCAGGGATATAAAATTCAGCCACCCAAACCTCTAGCAGGGTGAGTCAAACATTAGGCTCAGTCTGAGTTTCACTGGGAAAAGTTCCACCTCTAGATCCCTGACCAAAGGCTGAATAATACCAGTATGGAAATTTGGAGCAAAGTCAATTGTTAAAGTCAGATTATGAGATTTTAGCTGCCATTCTAAAATTACTTACCCAGCCAGTCAACGGTCTCTTGCCAGATCAACACCCAAGAGTCATTTTGACATTAAAAAAAAAAAAATCCCAATTACACATCCAACTGCTGAATTACAAAGCAAAAGCCAGACGGTTATTGGGGCTTTCAAACCCCTTTCGCCTTAGGGATAGATGGATGAAAGAAATTCAAGCTCTCTGCTAAGGGCTAATATTCCTGTATTTCCATATCCCATTTAGGGACGGCAGCCTTGAGCACTCCACTTAAGCAGTATCACTTTCTATAAGGTGCTTGAGTGGAAGCGCCATCAAGCTAGAAAGGATGATAAACGACAGAGAAGGAAACAGCCCTCTGCAAGCACCCTCCGATGTTACTTACCAAAGGAAAATGACTGTGCAAAGCGAACACATTTTTTTATTATTCCGTGGTCAAAGGATGGGATTTTAATAGTTAGAGAGTAAATTGAGTATCTGTCCTCTTACGCTTACTAGAATATCTTGTTGTCCTTTGCATGGGGAAGGTTAACAGCTGAACCTAATTCTCGATGCCAAGGAACTTAACAGGCTGCCATTTGGTTAAGGTCTAATGGGCCTTTTGGGACTCGATAACTGAACGCTGTGCTCACTGGAGCAGGCTGCACCACAGAGGGCCTGGAAAAGAATGTTTGACTTGGAGAGAGAGGGCTTCTGCTCCAACTGCTTTTCCACCTGCAGAAACAGAACCTTTGGGACTGGAGCACTGCAGTTAGCAGGAGGCCAGGCTCAACCACATGGGACCCCAGGCATGAGAAAGGTGTTGAAGTAGCCAGCTCTTTCTGTTTTGCCAAGGATTTTCAGGCCTTGCTGGTTTTGGCAAGGTTTTGAAATATCCCACTTCTCTCACTCTGAACGTTTCCCTTTCCATCTCTTAGGGAGAGCTCTGGGGATGGAGATGACTAGTCCAAACAGAAAGACAGAATTTTAAAGGGTTGTGAGATTCACACCCTATGGTTCCCCACAGGCCTTCGCCAGTGTTTGGCTCCTGTGCTGTGCGGAGCGGAGAAGCCCAGCAGCACTCAGAGGATCGAGTTGCCTACCACCTCAACTTCAGTATTGGAAGAGGAAGCTCCTAAAGCCCCTGGGTGCTGAGAGCATGTGGAAAATTAGCACACGCTCGCGCGGGCGCGCGCAAACACACACACACACACACACACACACACACACACGCACACACACACACCAGTTAACAACTGGGAACAGTGTAGCTTTCACTCACTCCACAAAGGCCCAAAGCCCAGTTTGTATTTATTCAGGGAGAATTGTCACAAGTTCCTGCCAAAAACACCTGGCCACCGTTTCTTTTGTAAAATCGCCATCTAGCAAGATGATCACCTGCACCAGATTATTGTACGAATGACAAGGTCTCCATACCAAACCTATTTTAAACTGGTGGTAGTGAGGATGCAAGTATACTCCATTTAAGTTTTCTGATTGTGTGTGTGTCTATGTGTATATGTATGTGTCCACGTGCATCTGTTCATGTGTGTGTGCCTGTACATGTGCTATTTGATTGTGCGTGTGTGTTTGTGTATGAGTGTGTTTGTGTATGTGTCTTTGTATGTCTGTGTGTGTGTGTGTATATATATATATATATATATATATATATATATATATATATATATATATATACACACACACACACACACACGTATATGTGTGTGCATGCATGTATGTGTGTGTATGTGTGTGGACATGCATACATGTGTATTTTGTTTAGAAAACTTGTTAGCTCTCCACTTCAGTGGTACTAATTACATTTACAAAGTTCCTTCAGCTGTCACTACCTTTTCCCTGGTGATTTTTATCATCCGAAAAGCAAACTGGAAAAACAGTTTGAAAGTGCAGCATTACTCAGTCACGACCCACAGTTTGAGTTCCACAATGAAAGAGTTATCATAAGTAGGTCTCAGACAAGAAGAGTTCATGTTGAATGTGAGTTAAGAGAGATATGTCTGATCACCAATGGCTGAGTACTAAACCTGTGCTGTCTACAACAGTTTTGATTAATACACTTAATTAATCAAGCATTTTTGTGTAGTGTAATTTCACCTGGTTAAATAAAATATATGACTTTAAATCTACGACTTTCTTAATCATCTTAAGCTCTGGACCAAATTTATAATAAGGCAAAATAAACACTGGCTAAAAAAATAAAGCTTAGAGACAAATTTTTAAAGCCAAAAAAAAAAAAAATCAGAGTTAAAATCTAGAATGCTAGACTATTAATTTAACAAACATTTTCAAAATAATAAGAAGAAGCTACTGTAAGTAGAATTTTAAGATGACCTTACGTAAACATAGGTAATATACAGCTGGGAGTTCGTCTATAAAGTTAACTCAGTCACTGGCCAAAATTGCTCTCCCTTTCAAAAAAGCCAAACTAAAATATGAAATATAGATTTGCCAGTTTTAGTCACAGCTAGCTGCTCATTCCCCTCAGTTCTTCCTCATTGATTAGTAAATCCAATCAATGGCAATGACAATTTGAGAACTCAATCCCTCCATCAAATCTGAAATCTTGCGCATTGCATTCTGTGAAGTTCACCCTTCCCTTTCATCCCGACACGTTTCAGTTCTGTGTGGGGTAAATGCATCATTTATTTTAATCCTGCAGAAATGGATGGATGAGCCTAAATAACACTGCCAGTCCCTTCCTACAAAATGCTGCAATTCACTTTGAAGTGGAAACACTTTACAGATTAAAATGTACACACTTTTATTCTTTCACTAGTTGTCCTGTCCTTGTGTATTATATTAATAAGAATTTAAAACAAGATGAAGCCACAAATGCCTTCTAACATAAGCCCTGAGAGTCTCAGGCAAAATTCCACCAGAGCAGCCAATCAAGATGAATAACTATTTTTGAAGGAAATAAAACTATCATTTAGTGACTACAGGCTCTGGATTTCTCCTTAATCACTTGAGTTAGAGCGACAATCGATAAAAAATCAGTCCTGAAAAATATTTTCATTTATTATCACATTGGTAGCATTCAAATAAGAGAAGTTTGGAGTAGTGTTGTAAAATAAATGAATAAACATAAATTCTTAACATGCTACTTATAATTTAAGCAATTATTTCATCCTACATGCCATAATTTTTCATGAAGAACATTCAAAAGTAGATCTCATCAAAAATATGTGAATAGAATTTGCTTGTTTATATTAATGTATGACATGAATGCAATACACATTTCTGAAGATATATGCAAACATAAAACTTTATAATACAACCTTTACATGTAAGTTGTGAACTGATTTTACATAAAGATTAATTTGTGATTTCTCATGTTATAGAATAGGTTCAAAACAAGGCATTGAAACAAATTCTCCTAGATTGTGACTATTTAAAAGGAATCTAAAGCCTCAGAGAAACTTTCCTTATCAATACATTTTTCTTTATCATTTAAATATAAGATACACCAAGAATTGCAAATCAGTCAATAGTGACAAAAATAAATTAGTATGTGAAAATTTAAAACATGTTTCAACCATAGGCTTTTGACTCTGTCTTCAATATTATACTGATATCTTTGTGGGGGGAATTGAGAAATTAAATTGCTAGATACTGAATTTTTTCTATTTGAAATGTATGTAAATGCTTGACACAAAAGACATGTACAACAGAGTACCCGAATTTCACCACAAAAATGTAGCGACAATATTGTACATGTACCATCATATGTCTGGAATGCTATATTCTCCCATTTTCTGCAAGATGAAGCAAACTGTTTTAAATGTGATTTGGCATATTTCAAAGCAATGAGTTAGGGTCCACTTGAGCAGGAAGAGTGAGAACTGGTTGCTAACCCCAGTTAGGAGTTAGGAAGACTGGACTGCTGTTCCTCCCTTGAAAGCTCTCCCTATACTCCACTAGTGATTTGCTTCCAACTTAACCCTTACCTACCTTAGCGAGTCTGATTCCTCTTCCCCATCTCTATTTAATTGGCTCTATCCATAGTTTTCTACATTTTACATGAGTGTTTCTGGTTTCTGTGGGTCTCCCTTCTCCCCAGGCTCGCTGGCCACAGGCCCATAAAGAAGAACTGAGCATAGTCTACAAATATGGTTTCAGACTGGCCATTAGTACCACAGGAATAACAGACTTATCTCAGGCATTAGGTTTGGAGAGACAGATGAACTTTAATCAGGGTGAATCATGGGTGATATAGCTTTGGGGGTGAGGTAGGGATATCCAGGGTGAGTAAAGGTCATTGGCTGATGGCTAAGGCACTGAGGTGGCTCATTAGCATGGAGAGGCACTCTAGGAATACCAGGTGCTTGCTGAATGGGCTCTTAGCAGTAGAGAGGAAGCTGAACCTGTAATCTAAAGGATATGGGACTTTTGAGCTCCAGACACAAGGTCAGAGAAGAAGAAGACTTGCTGGTAAGGGAAGTCTGTCATTTTGCACCGAGCTCAGGCGATGGCCTTAATTAGCAGTGTTTCTCCATGTGCTTCCAATGCTTTGTTTTGTTGTTTTTATTTTTGCATTGCTATTGTGTGTGAATATAGAGGTGTATGCACATGTGTGTGTGTGTGTGACCATCCTTATATGTGTGTGTTTATCCAAGCAAAACCATAGTCTCCCTTTAAGTTTTAATCAATATTTTCCTTCCTGTAGCTCTGTGTTTAAATTCCATGCAGATGACTGAGACCTAGGTTCAAGCACAGTGCAGATTCAGAAGAAAGACTCTAGGTTATTACACAAAACAGAGTTACTTATTGACGTATTAAATTACCTGAACTTTCCAGTGAGATCAGAAAGTACTATGCAATGCTTTCATCTTTCCAGGGAGACTACAATTCTACTTCCAAGTGTTGCCTAGAAACAGAAGCAGCTTGTAACCAGCCTTGTGTTGTCCAAATGACTCCAGATATAGAAATGAAATATACAGGAGGAAGAATCCAGGCCAAAAAATTTCACTCTGAATGATTTTACTTACGAAATTAATATGTTATTTATTAGTGGGGCCAGATTTAGTAAGCATTGATAATTCTAAAATTTGTGGGGCTTACTAACAGAAGAGAGGTAAAGTGATAAGTGTCAAAGTTAAGAATTATAATTACAACTGTTGTAGAATGAATTGTGTGTGTGTGTGTGTATACTTTATGTATAATATGCTATATACACAATTAAGTTCTAAAAAAGTGTGTGTGTGTGTGTGTGTGAATGTCACACACATACACTTTTTTAGACCTTAATTGTGAGCATATGAGCATTGTTGGCATTCCTGTTCAGATGGAAAGTTAACTTGGAATTGGGAGCCCAGGAACTACACAGCTCTGAGGTGAGACAATTTCCCAGTGTGAGGACCTCCTGAGATACAGGACTCCAGGAATTACACAACTCTGAGAGGAAATCTCCTCAGTATCTGCCTTGCAGCCTGAGGAGGGATATCCCTGTTTGAGATGGAGTGCTACAGTGAATCCATTTTCATCATAGGTCCAGTCTTGTTCCCAAGTCAATTCAGAAACTGCAGCCAGAGGACTTTCTGAAGTTTAAACCTGATCTGTCTCCTCTATAACCTGAGCACAACTCACATTACTTCCATATAGCCTGAGCTCTCATCGTTGCTTTATAAATTTCCCATAGAACCTTATAAGGTCCATCTTTTTTCTTTTTTTTTACTTTCATTCTTTTTTTTTCTTCTTCTTTTTCTTCTTTTTTTTTTCTGAACTGAATTCTAGATCATCTGATTTCATCTCTGAGGCCAGTCTTACTTTCCTCTGGGAAAGTCTTGCTTAGCTAATGTTTGAGAATAGACCTAGCTATGGCTCCTGAGAAGCCCCCAGAGCACCCTGGAGCCCTTTGGAAACAATATTGAGATTTAGCACTATAGATTCGAATTCTCCAATAGAAAGTGCCTTGGGGGGCAAGGGCTAAGTCTCTATTCCATCCAGGTTTTGCAGGCAGCCTACTGCTGTCAAACCCTCACTGAAAACAGAGTTAGTTGCGTGTGGGGGGGACAGGGAGTTTTCTCTGGGGACAGAACTAGTATTGACTAGAAAGGGGCACACAGAAAGCCTCTGGCAACTGAGAAATCTATATCTTGATCTGAATGAAAGTTACCCAAGTGCAGGAATGTGTAAAAATGCATTAATTGAGCTCTTAAATGTGTTGTACTTTCTGGACTGCAGTGAAATATATTTGGGCTAAGCGGCTTCAAATGCAAACTTGGTACAAAGGAGGTAGAACTCTGTGCTGTTAGAGATGAACATCGTAGTTCTAGGTATAATGAGCTTGTCCTTGGAAACAAATAACAGCAAACACAAAGATTATGTAATTATTTTTATTTCATGTAAGTCTTGAGAAGCTTCATCAAGTATCATGCATGGTATATTGAAATTTTTGTGGATAGTACATCTGCAACCATTGATATACATGTATACTCATGGTATTCCTATTTCTGGTAAGAGAAATAAATTTTCTGAAACCCTGTCCCCTAACTTCACGTCAGACTCAGTTAAAAATCCATCCACTGTATGATCTATCTGTAAGAATGTTTGTAAAAGAAATCTATATCAAATACATATGGAATATAATCATACAATTATTAGTACCTTATAAAATTGAAATGCAATTGACTACAACATAACTGTTTGAGATGTTATTTTAACCCATATCTTTTTAAGACGAATTAGATAGAATTGTTTTTAGTGCAAAGCATTTTTGTCCACTTTCATGTATCTTCTTAGAATCATAGTCTTTATATATCCTTCTTGGCCGGATCAACAACCTTCTAAAGAAGGATTTTAAAAGAAAAGAAATGTAGAGCACCCCCATTGAAGGTGCTCATGAAACATTACTGGTTATTTTCTAAAGAGTCAGCTTCATACATGTCATTCAATTTCAGTTGAATTATTTATGAACAGTTTAGCTTTTATTTGCTGTATCCACTCCAATAAGGAGAGTTCTGAATATAGGTAGGTTTAGCATCCAGGAGGAGAAAGCCCTGTCTGCCTGATGCTGGGTATTGCTTCTGTTCACTAATGGCAATCTACTGTGGAATGCACAGCAAACCTGTGTTTGAGACCAACAGCAAGGCAGAAACAAAGGACCGAGTCAACCAGTTCTACTCCACAGCACTTGAATAAAGAACCTAAACTGCATTTTAATGGAATGATATTTATCCGAACTTGTAATTGTATTAATGACAGCTAAGTGTCAATAAAACACTTTTGAATAAAACGTGAGCATTTTCCCTCCCTAAACTGTCTTTTCTAGGTATGAAAAGATTTATTTCCCAAAGACATGCTTTAACAACTTAGAAGGTATTACATTTGGAGAGGGATTTAAGGGCAAACTTCCTCTACCGGCAAGTAAGGTCTAGAAACACATCACTCACTAGTGTCAATTTGTGACAGTTCAAATTGCCAAAGGTATTTGGTAAACTTTAATCTCTGTCAGAACTGTAAAGGTTACTGAGCAGCTTCAAAACAAATCAGTTATAACAGTATTGAGAGAGAGAGAGAGAGAGAGAGAGAGAGAGAGAGAGAGAGAGAGAGAGAGAGAGAATGAGGAAGGGGATTCATGGGCAGCTGTGTCTGTACTTGACCCTGGACCCATAACAACACCCAAATATACAAGCGTAACATTGATTTGCCCTCAGTAATAGATTTTCAAACATTCTAGTTTTCTGATAGGTACTTTGATGTTCCTAGAAATGTAGGGGAGTCCATTAATGGAATCAGGGTAACTGGGATACCCTCCCGGGATTCTGTCTCATTATAAAATAATATACAGCCTCATGGTGAAAGGGAGATTTTAAAGAAAGAATAAGGGAGCCCAAGGGCCCCAGCTCCAGTAAAAGCATTCTTAGCCTTTGTTTTATTGGTTTTATTTTGTTTTCCAAAAAAGACAAAGGAAAGAAATAGTCACACCTTTTTTTAGGTGCATAGACCCTGACAAAACTCATAGTGGATGTTAGGAAGGTACAAGAGGTAATAATTCAGGGAAGAAAGAGTGCTTCTTCTCACTAAAATGGTCACTTGATCATTCCTCCTATTGCCTTAAGGTGGACTCACCTTACAGAGCAGCGGTCCCTTAGCCAGATGACTGACCTGCCCAAGTGAATACATGCTTCAGAGAGGGGACAATGGCCTTTCTGCAACAAGAGGGAGGGACCACTCCTTGCTCACACTGTGATCTCAAGTACACTGTGCCACCTTTCACAAGATGGCTGCCTGCCATCTCAAGAACACTGTGCCACCTTTCACAAGATGGCTGCCTGCGTGCTCGTCAATCTAGCACAGCCCCAGAAAAAGAAATGGGATGAGAATACAAATCTGATTGTTTCTGAGGGTATCTCTTGAAAACTTCCAAACAGCAGTTATTGATCTAATTGATTATTAATTATCTTATTGATCTAAGTTGATTTTTCAGCATGACAGGAGGAATCTAGCCTTCATGCTTAGCAATGAATGAGGCAGTTGAAACTGGAGCTTTCTCTTATTAGAAAGAGGAGAAAAATGTGTATTTGGAGTAGAAAGATTGTGTTTCACCTTAGAAAACAATGAAGTCACCGTCTAACTACTTAGAAAACAAGACTACTAGGTGATTCAATTAAATAACAACAAGAATAAAAGTAACTAAAATGAAAACCCATAGTATATCTGCCATTAAATTTTCACTTTTTAACTGGATATTTTACTGACATTCTTAAATATAAATGAAGTATTTGTATATATCGAGCAGCATTCATAAATTTACATTTTCTTTATAAAATGTAATAACATGCTGACAATTATATTTTTAGAGAGGAGAGGGAGCGGAGAGGGCTGATTAATGTTTTAAGAGAGACGTTAACTAAAATACAAATAATTTCATCCCATTCCTGAACCAGAACTAACTCTCTCCACTGGGAGTCCTGATGTCAGATTTGAGAACCACTGATTTGAACATTCTATTTCTGGAAATGATTTCTTTTGAGTAATTACTAACAGTTTATGAAAAGATCTGCAATTTTATTTTTCCAAGTGTTCAAGTAATCTTAACTCATCAAAATGCTAAAATCTTTTATATCACAGTAGTCTGAATCTTACTCATGTAAATGGCTTGCCTGTTCCTTAACAGCTGGAAACTCTCAGCTCCCCTTCGCAGCCCCAGCCCAATGCCAAGCACTGACATTCATTTAGCCACTGAGAGGGAACCATTGCTCTTTGTCTAACTGTAAACCTCACTCTGACAAGGCAGCCTGGCTTTAGAAGTTCTGTGCTTAGCCAGATGCCAGGTTTTCTCAGATGAGTCCCATGAGGAAGATGTTCACGGCCTCCTAAATACTAGACTGCATGGGACTTTACAAAAATAGGAGCCCATTGGTTTTCTAGCAATTTCTTGAAAAAATTTTTTTGGACATCCATTCACTCATTTACCAAACATCTCCTGAATACGAAGCTAAAGTGAGGCACTTTACTATTAGGCACAAGTCATACAATCATCAAAGGGGAAGCTGTCTGTCTTCCTGAAAAAGAGGTTGCTATTAAAGTGGACTCTATGAAGAGTAAGGATTGGCCTCCCAGCAATTCCTAGCCAGCTCTAGGCTCATGTAATTCACTGCTCTCTGACTTCCATAGATCTACCTTCCAAGGTACAGATCCTTGAATAAGACTGCGTTCTGGCAAGTATCCCCACCTTCCACAATGCTGCTAGTTGTGGCTAGTCGCCTTCATTCAGTATCTGGGACAAGTTGTTTTCTTCTCCAGGCTTAAAAACCAAGCAACAGCAAAAACAAATCCAGGTCATTGCGTTCATTTCAATGTATTTGCTGTGTTTTGTAGTAAGTTCCAATTTGAAAATAGCCTTCTTAAAACACAGTATTATCTTTTGGGAATATTCCCAAGAGCGGTATTGCTGGGTCTTCAGGTATCCAATTTTCTGAGGAACCTCCAGGTTATTTTCCAGAGTGGTTGTACCAGTTTGCAATACCACCAGCAATGGAGGAGTGTTCCTCTTTCTCCACATCCTCTCCAACATGTGTTGTCACCTGAGGTTTTGATCTTAGCCATTCTGATTGGTGTAAGGTGGAATCTCAGCCTCATTTTTATTTGCATTTCTCTGATTACTAAAAGACTTTGAACATTTCTTTAGGTTCTTCTCAGCCATTTGAAATTCCTCAGTTGTGAAATCTCAGTATAGTTCTATACCCCATTTTTTGATTGGGTTGTTTGGATTTTTGGTGATTAGCTTCTCGAGTTTATATATATATATATATATATATAATATATATATATATATATATACGTATATACATATATATATTGGATATTAGACCTCTATCAGATGTAGGGTTAGTGAAGATATTTTTTCCAATCTGTAGGTTGACGATTTGTCTTATTGACTATGTCCTTTGCCTTACAGAAGCTTTTCAATTTCATGAGATCCCATTTATCAATTCTTGACCTTAGAGTCTGAGCCATTGGAGTTCTTTTTAGGAAATTTCCCGCCGTGCCCATCATGCCATAGGGGTACATGCTCCACTACGTTCATAGCAGCCTTATCATAGCCAGAAGCTAGAAACAACCTAGCTAGATATCCGATGACAGAAGAATGGATACAGAAAATGTGGTTCATTTACACAATGGAATACTACTCAGCTATAAGAACGAGAACATCCTGAGTTTTGCAGGCAAATGGATGGAACTAGAAAATATCATCCTAAGTGAGGTAATCAGTCCCAAAAGGGCATGTATATATGTACTCACTAATAAGGGGGTATTAGTCACAGAACTCAAAAAGTTCAACAAACTGAAGTGCCCAAGTGAGGACACCTCAGTCCCACTTGGGAGGGAGAAGAAAGCAATCACAAGTGGGGAGAGAGGAAGGGACCTGGGAGGGAATGTGGAAGGTGTGGAGGAGTTGGGGGGGGGGGGAACTGGTGAGAGACTCTCAGGACACAAAGGGAGGAACCTTAGATGAAATAGTGGACAGTAGGGAAGGGGAACTTACAGAGTCTACCTTCAGTAGGAAGACAGGGCATCAAATGAAGGAGAGGGTGACCATCCCACAGTCACAACTCTGACCCACAATTGTTCTTGTCTGAAAGAACTACAGGGATGCAAAGGGAGAGAAGCCTGAGGAAAAGAAGGTTCAGTGACAGGCCCAAAGTAGGATTCAGCTCAAGGAGAGGTCCCAAGACCTGACACTATTACTGAGGCACTCACAAAAGGGACCTATCATGACTGCCCTCCGAAAGACCAAACAAGCAGCTGAAAGAGTCAGATGCAGATATTTGCACCCAACCAATGGACAGAAGCAGCTGACACCTGTTGTTGAACTAGGGAAGGCTGAAAGAAGCTGATGAGAAGGGTGACCCTGTAGGAGCACCAGCAGTCTCAATAAATCTGGACCTATGAGATCCCTCAAACACCGGATCACCAAACAGGCAGCACATACCAGCTGACTTGAGGCTCCCAACACATACAGTAGAGGACTGCCGCATCTGTGTTCATTAAGAGTTGATGCACCTAACCCTCAAGAGACTAGAGACCCCAGAGAGTTTAGAGGTCAGGTGGGGTAGGGGGTGGGAACATCCATGTGGAGACAGGTGGGTGGTAAAGAGGTATGGGATGTGGAACAGTGGGAGGGTGGGTGGAGGGGAGAATAAAATCTGAAGTGTAAAAAAAAATTAATTAATTAAAAAACACAGTATTATCAACAGAATGTATCAGTACTTGCTAAGAAAAATATCCTAATATGTCATACACTAACCTAGTGATTGCATACTGATGTGTTCTAGAATCCTATTTCTATTTTGCCATTTAAGGTCCCATCTTAACAACTAGGCCATCCGGTTTAGGGGTGTAAGAGCTGGCTGTGTACCCCTTTCATCTTCCAAGTCCAAGCTGATATCCATGACTTTTTTTTATTATTAGATATTTTCTTTATTTATATTTCAAATATCCATGACTTTTAATGTTCTGACTTATATTTATTTTATGCAAAATCAGAAATAGTAATCTTTATTTCTGTTTTGATGCTGTGATCAGCCAATGAATATGAATGATCTAAGGACTTAGAATACAAGAAAGAATAGGGTAAGTAGTTGCCGTTTTAGTCATGAGAAAGCCCATGAAGCTTTGGAATGAGTAATCAAAATTAGATTTTTACATAGACTCTGCCTGTCTATACCTGTAATCCTTGCCTTTGGGGATAGCCTTAATCCTGGGATTGTCTGAAACACATAGTTGAACTGTTGGGTAAGCATAAGAACTGATTTTAGGTTATTTAAAGTTATCCAGGATTGACTTGTCATTCAATACAATTTTGTAACAAACCACAGCCGATGTTTTCTACAAAATACTGGAGCTTCTAAAGTGAACTGAGTATTTTCAGGTCAAGCAGTCCAAAGTCTAGTGACGAATCTGCCATATGAAAGTGCTTACTCCACAGTGACACAGTAGTCTCTGTGGCGGAGTCTTCTCTTCACAACATTTCACATTCTGTTCTTGAATGTGATTTTTCTCAAATGCTTCTCACAATACTGAACAAACATCTAATAAATCAGAAGCTTACATAGGTACAAGATCCCTAATAAAACAAATTAAGAAAAGTGTGATGGAGATTAATCATACAGAATTTTCAGCTTTGGATTTTATGAATTAATTCCCTTCACTTTTGGAACAGCACCACCATATAAATTTAGTATTTCTTCTTGAATCTTCCCATTTCACCAGTTATAGGGCTGAAAAGGTACTCATAATAGTGTATGTTACTTAATATGCAGTAACATAAGCATGTATATGTATAATAGCATATCAGTAGTTAAAGACAGAAAATGATCTCTAAATGACATGCATCAAACATTAAAACACATAAAGGCCGTAGGAGATTCTGTTGATTCTGTTAAAGTTAATGCTTTTAAATATTTCCCACTGAGTGGACACATTAGAGAGGACTCCAGCAAGGTAAAGGAAAACAGGGAGCAGTGAGGGGCCAGGAGTATGGAAACCTGGTCATAAAGAGGCAGCAGGAGCTGGGCAGTGGTGGTGCATGCCTTTAACTCCAGCACTTGGGAGGCAGAAGCAGGTGGATTTCTGCATTCAAGGCTAGCCTGGTCTATAGAGTGAGTTCCAGGACAGCCAGGGCTACACAGAGAAACCCTGTCTTGAAAAACCAAAAAGAGAAGAGAGAGAGAGAGAGAGAGAGAGAGAGAGAGAGAGAGAGAGAGAGAGAGAGAGAGAGAGAGAGAGAAACAAAGAAAGGCCAAAAAGCCAGCAGGAGAAGCTCCAGTGTCTAGTGTCAGAAGTCTTCAGCCAGAAGTCAAGATTAATGTTATGACAAGGATGGCAAGTCATTATTTAACTAGGTATGATAATGCACAACTATAATCTCAGCATTCAGCAAGTAGAGGCAGTAAGATCTGGAGTTTGACACCAACCTTGGCTTCATATTAAATCTAAGGACAGGCTACAGGACAGTGTTTCAGAAATTAAAAAGAAAGAAAGGAAGAAAGGACAGCGGTATTATTTCCAGTTTTGGTGAATGTGTTCTGAAGTTTTGTTATTGAAAATGTCTAGTCAATTGATTAATGGAATGATTAAATCACTTATTGAAAACTTACATTACATCATGGAAATAAATCTTGAATTTTTAGATATAGTTTGTCTTCATGTATAATAGGGGGAAAAAAGAAATCAGTCTATAAACTGTAAATGTTCAGCCTTTATTTACAAGCAAAATAAAGCATTTTCTAAAACCAAACCTCAATTTTTTAAATGAGTGGACAATTAAATAGTCAAATTAACTTCTTTCTTTACAACACTGCTTTAACTCATGGATTATGAAATAGTTTGACATGTGATAAGCAGATAAGAGGGGACAATTACTGGGGCATTTTAATTAAATGTGTTCTCTTTTTCCCCATCATATACATATACTTTTCATCCATTTTATAAATCAGTGCTTATTTATGCAATTCTACCTTTTTTGTAAAATAGAAACATCTTTTTTTATTGATATATTTTTTTATTTACACTTCAAATGATTTCCCCTTTTCTGGAACATCTTATATACATTTTATACCTCCCCTTCTGTCAGGTCTGTGAGTTTATTTTCTGTGTCTTATTTATCTGTATAATTATTCAGACTAAAGTGAAATTATGTTTAACACTGATATTATAAAAAAACTGATATTATACAAATAAAATCAGCATTATTATCTCCCCAGGTTTTATATTTTTGTGAACTTAATCGATATTTATTTCTTTCCTAAGAAATACTGTTCATTGTATAACAGGATACCCATGGAAACCTAATACCCAAAGCTCATTCCACTAATGAGGCATAGCTCTTGGTTTACCTGTTTACCTATAGTAAGAGAAACTAACATAACTCAAACAGAGAAAATAACTCATTTACAAATCTGATCAAGAGCCGGGCGGTGGTGGCCCACACCTTTAATCCCAGCACTTTGGGAAGCAGAGGCAGGCGGATTTTTGAGTTCGAGGCCAGCCTGGTCTACAGAGTGAGTTCTAGGCAGTCAGGGCTACACAGAGAAACCTTATTTCCTAAGAACAAAAACAAAAGCAAACAAAAAAAAACTGATTAAAACTAGAAGAATAGAAATTCTGTCTTTAGCTTGACCATCATAATTCATATAATGCTCTAAACACATGTATGCGGACTTAACTGTAGTTCTGTGGCTGGACCAGTGCAGAACTTGTGGAGTAATCTGTTTCCCCTTTGAATACAATATTTCTTTTAAAGAGGTGTCATTAAAAAGAGAATTATAAAAAGCAAATCCCAAATCCTAAAGCCTGACTATAAGACAGGAGCTGAATACTACCCCTTCTCTATTTGCAAATTCTCCTTTCATTACACTGTGGCTGGGTTTTATCATTGTGGTTGCTTTCTGCGCTTCAAGGAACGGGTCTAGTCTTTCTGAATATTCATCTTTCTGAACACTTAAAAGTCCAGTAACAGACTTTCCACTTAGATTTGTTAAGTTGTAGTGTTCTTTTAATAATCGCATAGTTAATCCTTCAAAATACGGTTGTGTGCAATCTGATTTCATACGTTTTCCCCCCCTTCCTAGAGTAGAAAGCTTTCAAGTTGATTAGTCGAGTGGTGAATACTTCATATTGACAGAGCCCCGCTGTTCAGCAATCTATATTTGCAGGCTGCCAAAATGAAAGCCAGGGCTGGATCCTCTTTGTTGTTCACAGTATTTTAAATTACAAATGATGTTGATTTTAATCATCTTCGGACTTTGTGCTCCGAAGCTCCGTGCTGCAGAAGGCAGAGCTCTGATTGCATGTACAATACATCTTATTGGCCTTCGTCTTACACAACACTCTCACCTTTAAAATACTTTGTAAACAGTGGCCAGTCGATCCTCGCAAAGACAGAGAGAAAGAAAACAAATCCGGATGTACTGAGAGGTCCGCGGAAACAAGTCCTAAGGAGTTTCCTGTAGATTGCATTTCAAAACCAGGTATTTACTCAGCTATTTATTTTCAAACCAAAAGAGAACAGTTCAGGAAATGATATTTTCTTTGAAAATAGCACAATTTAACCATACAAAGGAAGCGCCATGAATACTCCAAAGTGTTGCTAAATAGTATATATATATATATATATATATATATATATATATATATATATATATATATATAGTATTTGACATTAAATGTAGATTTAAAAATCTAAGAAAAAAAAAAAAGAAAGGAATTCCTAATTATTGCTATCTACAGACTTAGGCTTTGAAAGCAAAAATGAGTTATGCCAAAGAGAAAACTTCAATATGGTAAAAGAGACCAAGAAGGACCTTCTGTATTTGATGTGCATTTGCTGTGACCATAATTTAGAACCTGGCAACTAACTTTGGTATATTTCATATCAAGAAGTCTTATTTTCAACAAATAAATAAACAAATGCAGTTTTACCCCACTAAAGTAAAAAAATAACGTTAAATGTAGCAAAGTATGTGTGTATATGTGTGTGTGTGTGTGTGTGTGTGTGTGTATGTGTGTGTGTGCAAAAAATGAGTCATAAATCAGGTAGCACTATGGAGAAGTTCAGAGAGGAATCCCAGCAATGTGGCAGGCAATATTTACAAATAAAGAAAAGAAATGGTATACGGAGATAGTTTAATTGGTTACAGCTGGACACTTACCTAATTTGGGTGAGGCATTGCCTTATATGTACATGACCTAGTCAGCTGGGGGCCTATGGCTATGACTGGCTGCGACTTAGCTCTGCCTTATATTAATATATTCTATTCAGCATACAGCTTGCTTATATACGCTGACACTGAGACAACTTTAAATCAAACTTATTTTCCTGATTGTCACAATTAGTAGCTGTATGTCCAGAAGTTGAGATACTAATTAGGCAAACCTTTAAATTTACTGATTTACTGGGAATCATGCTTCCCAAGGCCTTTAAGGAATTTCATCAAGAGGAGAGAATTTAAGGACAGAAATGAGATAAAACAAATTCTTTTGAGTATTGCAATGTGAGAGTGCTGACTAAATGGAAGCCACCTCTAATCTAATGCCCCCTCTTGTTTCCTGAAGATTCGTCATAAAATTTACTTTCAATACACTGATGGGAATATTAAGTGCCTCCGTCCAAGATCATTGGCATGTTCAGTACAAACTTTGGAAATAAGAAGCATGTCTCCAAACTGTGAGACGGTGTTGTAGAATTTTGTAATGGATTTTACATCTAGCTAATACTCTTAATGTTGCCATCAGCAATTTCATGATGCTCAGATCTCATTTTCAACATGATTTGATTTTAAAATATGGATCTTGGATCCTTCATGTGTTCAGAGGAATGATACTACAGTTAGAGAAAAACAAATAGATTTAAATTTTAAACACTTCAGTTCAAAAATACAATATTAGCATTCTATAAACCTATATGTTTTTATGGCCTCAGACTATGAGCTATAACTTCATTTTTTTAAAATAAGAACTAATTCTGTTGCACATCTGATTTTTATACATCTATTTTAATCTTTTCCCACAGAAACTCATTTTTTTCTCAGATATCAACTTCTTATCATCTACTCAAGGAAGAAACTAAAATAGATCTGTTAAATTTGGAAATAAGACGGAAACAGGTGACCACTTTGGAGGCGACTACTGCATCAGGAAGAAATTTTGACTGAAAGAAAATCCAAGTGTCCTTTACTTGCAGTCAAGTGTTTGGCTTTGCAACAGTGAAAGACTTCCAAGCAGGTTACCTTATTAGGTGGGAAATGTTCTTGGGAAGAACAGCACTTTAAGACTCCTGAACCCTAGAGCTGCAGAGTGACATCATTTACTTCACAAATTCTGTATCAAATCAAGTCTAATAATTATTTACAATAATTCATACAAAGACGTATGAAGATGTATCTCCGTCCTCTCCCATCTGCCTAAGGAACATTCTGATTGTTTTAATAAAGAGCTGAGTCAGCTGGGTGGTGGTGGTACACACCTTTAATCCCAGCACTTGGGAGGCAGAGGCAGGAGGATTTCTGAGTTCGAGGTCAGCCTGATCTACAAAGTGAGTTCCAGGACAGCTAGGGCTACACAGAGAAACCCTGTCTCAGAAAAAACAAAATAAATAAAATAAAGAGCTGAGTGACCTATGGCAAAGCAGAAAGGGACAGGAGAAACTTGGTGACAGAGAGGAGAAAACTCTGGGAAAGAATGACCTGCGGGAGATTCTCCTACTAGATGCTAAGTGGGATATACCAGGTCTTACTCAAAGGCAACTAGCTGTCCACATGGCACAACTTAGATTAGAATAAATGGGTTAATGGAAGTTACGAGCTAATTGGGAGCAAGCCTTGGCCAAGGCCTAAAGCTTTCACATTAATAAAATGTCTCCGTGTCATTACTCAGATGGCTGGCACGTCGAGACAGCCCTGCAAGATGGCCCTGTAAGAGAACACTAAAGAAAGCTGCCTACTTTAAGCATGACCATATCTTATAAAACAAATACTTGTAATGGCGCTTGGTTCCTATTTTACAATTTCCACATACAGAAGATGGATGAATGATTGGCCTTGACATAATAAAACGTGAAACAGGAGGCAAATATTATGAAGCCAAAGTGGTAGCCTGTTTTAACAACTCACTGTCAGGATAATTTTCCTCTTATCAAACCTAAAGTTCTCTATCATCTGCTAAGTACATTTAACAGCCATTCTAGGTTGTCCAGATTTTGGCTGATTTCCCCTGTCTTATGGCTAGGATTTTATATTTTCAGATTGCTCTTCAATCACATTTATTGGTCTTCCCTCACAAATATACCACTATTTTAATACTTTTTCCATTCCTTTACAGTTCCCGATATTGAAGTATAGAAATATTAAGAAGCATGTTTAAGGGCACATAGAGAATTAAAAAGTCAGTAGAGAATGGGTCACATAGCACCTGAGTTTCCAGGAAGCCATGTAGTAAACTGGTCCTAAGAGATTCACATGCTACAACCAAGAAAGAGAAATAAGCCAAAACTAGAAAATAAAATTTTAAACATGAAATAAAGTATGAAAATAGTTTCTTTTCTACAGACAGAAATCTCATAAAACACTTGCCATGAGATTTGAGTCAGACCTTCTCATTTGCTCCTGTCTGCCTGTCTTCAGACTTTCTCTCCCACTTATACCAACACTCCAAAGACATTGGAAAGCAAATCCTCTATGTGATGGACTTTTTACTGCAAAATGTTAGGGCCCCATAAACACAGGAGTTTCAGAGGTAATTAGTAATGCATCCCTTCCATGTCTCCTTCTTAGCTCTCTCTTCTAATTTCAGCAATTATGGGGACTGTCAGAATGAATGAAAAACCATAGATTTGGAACTTGAGTTTTGATGGGTGAAGCAATCAATATGAGAATAGAGTGCTAATAAAATTACTAGACAAAAAGAAACTACATAATTTACAGCGGAAGTGCACAGTACTAGAGTTGGAAATTTGATGAGGTGGTTAAGAACAGACACCCCAAGAACTCCTATCTAAGGTGTTTCAACACTTAGGAAAAGCAATTTGAGAGTTTTCAATTTTCTGAGAGTCCCTTAACCAAGCTTCATTTTTGAATTAGGCTCAGATGTGAGATATGAGGTAGAGAAAAACCATAACAAATTCCCATCGCAGGGCAATAATCTAATTTGACAGAGGTGTCAAAAGAGTTTTTCACAGAGAAATGTTATTTTAATCTGTGCTTTTGAAAGATGCTAAGAGGAAGTTAGACTAGAGAAATAGAGAGGAACCTTTCCAAGAATTAGAAACCAATGTACAGAGAAACTATGAAGTGGGCAAAGAGTGAAAATCAAAAAAATTAAAAAAAAAATAAAAAAATTAAAAAGAAGCCTAAAATTCTAGAGAAGACAAGGCTATCAGATAGATATTAAGGGTATAAATAGTCCATGCCTTACCTTTAAGGCAATGGTGAGTATTTTTTCTCACTTTATCCTATGGCCACAAGAAACCGTGTTCTACCAGTAAAGTAATGTGACTCTATTTCTAATTTGAAAAGGCAATCAGGCACCTGTATGTATTTGTGTATGTGTGAGCGTGAGCGCACGTGAGTGTGTGTGTGTGTGTGTGTGTCTGTGTCTGTGTCTGTGTCTCTGTGTGTGTGCATGTTTTTGTGTCAGTGTTTCCAGGTCAACCTGCAGACATTAAACTCTGTCTACAGAGTATAACATTTCTTTCACAAGGAAGATGTAGTGATTAGGAGAGTCAAATAATTGAATGATAAGAAGTTCCTTGAGTTCCCATAAGTTCTGTAAATTTAGCCTCCAACTGAAATGAGCCAAATGGTACTCCAGAAACTCAAAATTGTGCTGTCATCAGCGAAGCTGAATGAAAAGAAATTAAACATGGAAGTAACAGGCGGCCCACTTAAGATGGCTTCGTTTATAGAAACATCATTATGGGATAACTGAAAGAAGGAAATTATTTGAATGTCCATTTTTAAAAACACAGTTCAACAAAAACATAATTCTAGCAAAAGCACAAAAAATTCTAAAACAGTTGGGTGACTATGCCACGAATGGAACACTAAAAGTTGAATAAAAGTAAGACAAAATTCTGGAATATGAAACAAAGCACAGTATTTAACTGACACTCAAAACTCACAAACACAGTAAAATAGTAAGTTTATGAAATAGCTTCTTATTTTATACCAGGTCTTCATAGCTACCTCTTAGTATAATTTATAATATGCAAAAAAATTAATATTTACTTACAAGCAACTGATATTTTCTTTAGCTGAGTTAATTTGATACTTTTATTTACTTTTTAATGTTTTAGTTTATCAACATTTTAAATTAATAGAAAATATGTCAAACTCTTCATTCAATATTTATTGAATTATATTTTGACATCTATGTAAAATATGTATAGTTTAGAGAAAATGTTTTAAGACATAAAATGGGAAATTTAAAGTATCATGTGATAAAGTTATCTGTTTATGAATTCTGAAATTCTTTTCCATAGAAATACAAATTCAAGATAGGAGCGATCTTGTGTTAGAGTCACTTCATGCTGATAAAATGATCAGGAATTATCTCTGATGGCATCTAAATTTAGTCTGCGCTGTTTTAATTATTATACTGATTTCTACATGAATCAAATCAGAAATGGCCATTAATCAGAAAAGACTGAACAATATTAATGTCCAGATAGATAGTCAGACAATCAAAATAGTCATATCAATTTCCAATTGTAGCAACTCTAATTAGACACTTAACATGATTAATTTCATTAGAATGACAGCTTAAAGAAACCATTTTCATTTTCGTATAAGTGAAGGACATTTGCTAGTATCTCTGGCTTCCCTTACGTACTCTAAGCAAAAAGCTATTACTTAAGACTGAGATCACATGCAATTAAAACATATTATTAATGACAATAAATAAACTTAGCAGAATGAGAAAAATATCAAGTTTTATTCTCTATATCTAATATCAAAGAAGGAACTCCTCCCAATGTCAGGAATGGTCTAGACATTTCAGTTTTACTTTTGAACTCTCACCTCCATGTCTCTGTAATGTATTTATGGGTTGGGATAAGATAGTGTGTGACCATGAAAGTACAGTGTTTTCACTCCTGCAGAGCACCTGCTAAGGTTTCTGTGTTCATATACATCTTCATCTATGCAGCTTATGCAATATTACATCAATCTCAAATGGGTAACACAAAACTATGCAATCAGTAGGTCTGGGTTATTGTCTGCTAAACTCAAAGAAGGAAATTCACAGACCAGAAAAAGGCAATTTTCAAAGGAAAGTTTCCTCACAGGATTATTGTCAGGAACTTCAGGTATGTCTTGCAGACCTGAGAAATAGGAGGGGATCATGGACTCACCCCTTAGGGTTAATGAGCTTTACAAATTTGAGATCTGGACTTGGTAAGATGCTTCACCTGTTAGACAGTCAACAATGTGCCCAGCGTCTTTTCAGTTTTGATCACATGATCAAACTCAGTCACTGGACATTGATCTGAAGAGATAAGAAGCTAAAATTTACTCTGGAATCTGCTTTTAGCAAAGGCAGAATAAAATAGAAAATAGAGAATAGAGAATAGAGAATAGAGAATAGAATAGAATAGAATAGAATAGAATAGAATAGAATAGAATAGAATAGAATAGAATAGAATAGAATAGAATAGGATCAAGAAAATTCCAAGCTTCCAGCCAAGGAGTCACAACGGCTCTCTTTGGAACCTCTTTCCTAAAGCAATCTGACCTATATCTATCTATTCCCCATTCTCATGAATTCCTTTCTGAACCATGAGTCAAGACCAACTTTTTCTAAAATACTTTTATTCACAGCAACATTTTCTCCTAACACCCCACTAAATTGTGGAGAACTGGGACTCTGTGTGTTGTCCTGTCACCTGTGACCTTCTTCCTCACATTTCATGCTGCTCAGGTACCCAGGGCAGGGCTGACATTTTCTAGGGCATCCATTATTTGAAGCTTCCAGGTGTCACGTTTGCTGCTAATGGACAGTACCCTGAGAATGATAGGGAAATAGGCTCTAGGAATGCCACCTACACAAAGGGGCTTCTGGTTCAATCTCCTTGAGGCTTAAACTCAGAAATATGCTGAGATTTTCTTTCTCACTTTCCAGCTCTGTCTAAACACACAGATTTGCTTTGATCTTCCTTTGCCATTTGTTAGAAAAAATAGTCTCATAAAAAAGTAACATTATTCCTGTAATAGGTGATCTTAATCTTTCAATTTTTTTTTTATTTTTAAAATAAAAAACAATCCGTTACCACATTCCACACTGCAACAAAGATACAAAGTCAGTCATACAGGATTACTTATAACTTTCCATGGGGGTATAGGGTCTTATACCTATATATAGTATATACCTAAGGGAGCAGAGCATTTAAACAGAGGATAGCTCTCCTTTGCTCTTTCAAATCTGCAAACAGCATGTGTAGTTACATTTCTCACTGCTGTAGCTAGATAACTAATAAACTATTCAAAGAGGGTATATTGTTGCTTAAGCTTAAGAAGGACTATAGTCTACCATTGTGGGTAAGGCATAGCACCATAACAATCGTCTTTTGAAACCAGGACATTGAAAGTTCAGGTGTCTGAGCAAATTTTCATTTGAAGAAGGAAATGCTTAGGACAGAGAGATAGAAGTTCAAAATAGTCATTTTATTGCATAATAAATTTTTCACTCTATATGGGTAATTTGCTATCCCCCTCATAAACAACAAAAGAAATTTCATAGTGTACTCAAATTTATTCTTTTATCTTCTTTATGTTTTCTAGCTCAGATTATTATGTAGGATCAGTAGTCTGGCTTTGGGAAACAGAAGGAAAGGCTTGGAAAGTTTTGGAGCACATTAGGCAATCTGATTTTCTTCTAACCATCAATGGATAAAGTGTGTCACATTGCCATAGCAAATGAAATTTCTGTTAATATAAAAATGTGATGGCTAATGTAGAAACTTTTAGCATTAAATCTGATATATAAATTATAATAATAATAATATAATTTTCTAGGTATCTGCAATGAGGGCATCTTCAGTCATCTAAAAGGCATTGTCAAAGTAAATTGAAAAAGAAACTCAAGTATTACAAGTCCCTGATCCCTACAAAGGAGAGTAAGAAAAACTACTTTTCACACATTTCATCCTTAAGAAAAAGCCATGGCCTTTTCCTTTGTCTCTGGCTGCTCTCCCACCATCATCATAAACATGCGACTCTAAACATCCATGACTCCTTCACACCAGCATTGCTATTCTCTTCATTAAGCCATTGATTGATGATCCCATTGCTCCCCTTCATCACTTTGTAGATCTATAGAGAGACAGGATCAGATATCTTGACTGGCATTGCCTGGCACAGCTTCTGAATGCAGCAGTCCCCCCCTCCCCCCACCTTTTGCTACTCTAGACCTTTCTTAGTTGTGCAGATGAAATGTGAAGCAGCGAAAGAAGGTGGATTACGGCTTTGATTCAAAGCTTGGTCTGTAACGTAATAAAAAGAAAAGGCAGTACAGGTAGAAGTCTGCTCTACGCCTAGCTTCCCTCCTAACTCATTTACTCATCAAGTGCTAATTTTGAAAAAGAAGAGAAAGATTGGAATGCCCTTCTGTGGGTTCATCTTTGTCAGAAGATATAAAAAAAAAATCGTTCAACATCAGTTTTGAGATGAAAGTAATCAGATGTGCCTTTGGACCACACAAAAATCAGAGAATAGATGTAATATATTTTATATCTTCATGGGAGAGATTTAAAGAGATTAAAATACAGTGTACTACATAATTCAATTTTAATGTTACATAAGATTAAACCTAAATTGTCCCAAGACTTTATTTTCTAGTTAATCACATTTTTTAAAAGATCCATCATTTTTTTATTCTTTTGTCATTCCTATTTTTTTATTTATGACAGTATATTTCAAACCAAAGTTGTTAGATTTTATTTATTTGTTTAGGTTGATGTAACAATCTATTTTTGCTGGTATTTCATAACTTTTTATTTATTATCTAGATTTTAATTTAATTATCATTTCCTTTTTCTTTTCTTTCTGACAAATTCTCCCATGTACAACTCCATCCCCTTTCTTAAAACTCTTTGCCTCAATTTCTGTGAATATTGTCACATATGTATATGTCATAATAGACTTATACATAATATATTCTTAGTATCACATATCTATATAATCCTATATATATATGAACACTTCTCGGTAAGTATAATGCTATTTGTCTGTTTATTGCATCAACATTGTCTACAAAGACAGCAATAAACATGCTAAGGTTTAAGGGGGAAAACTTCAGAGGAAGTTTCAATTTTACACAAAGAACTCCTTGCAGCTAATGGATATTGAGCCCTGGAGACAGGGAAGTGTGTAGAAACCAGTTGTCTAGAACTATTATTTTGTGAAAGACTGGGTAACCATCTTTGCAGCTGAATCTAGAATCTGACCCCCCAATACATCACTGTTAAAAAATTCAATTGTATAGATAAAATGTAAAACAGTAGAAGGAGATGGATCAGGACTTTGATTCCAAATGGGGGTGTAAAGATTTAAAAATAAAAGACAGTAACTTTAGTATTTCTTTGTGTACTTAGTTTCCTATATAACTCACTCACTTATCAAATGCTAATCTGGAAAAACTTTATAGGAAATTTCCAAAGTCAAATATAAGAATCAATTCTTCTAAAAGACTAAAATTATCTATATGATATTTTTTTCAAAAATATTTCAATTAGTCAGAGATGTGCTGTATTTTTATTATTTTTAATATGTTTTCAATAAATTATTTCTTGATCCAACTTAAGACAGATTCCTCACTGTATTTAAGATTTAGTTTCATTTTTTGCAAAGGAACTCAACAGTTCTTCCCAGACTAAGTGTTGCTGAATCTCACTCTCTGTCTTAGGTTTGTTTTTCATTTGTTTTCTTTTGTAATTTTTAACATTATGTCACACACCCACTTGAGTACAGTAATTTAAAGAAATGCTCACACCAAAATAGGCAAAATAAGTCTGTAATACAAATGCTAAAGATATATTTTGAGAGCTTTAAAAATTCCATAATGATATCACTTTACTCACAAAAAGGATAAAAACAGATTTTTTTCATTTCTAGTCATACCTATAAAATATTACTCTGAAAAACATATATCATAAGAGTAGGCTTGGTTTTGATTTGTTTTTTTTATTCTGATGATTCATTCTATGTAGTTTTTTGGTTATGTTAATTTTTTTCCAATTCTGGGGATGCTATTCAGTTCGCCATGAGCTATAGGTGCAATAATTTTATTTTCAGTTTCAGAAATGTGAAGGTTCCCTTTAAGAATAGCTAGATTCTATAACAAGAGAAAAGTATTAAAATCTAATTTAGCAGACTCAATAATTCTCCTCAGTTTTAGCTCAGGTGTTTTCTATTACTTCCCTACACCTCATGGCTATGTAACAATTCAATTACCCAAATTCTTCATCCAGAAAGTGTCATTGACGTCTGGTAATTCTTATTCTGTTTGATCCCTTATTCCTAGCTTAACACATGCCAGTGGGTGGTGACTGAGTTAAAAATCTTGAAATAAGTCTGGCATTGTGTCAGTTTGGAGTTACAAAATGGAAACTTTAATAAAATGCACAATAAAACAGAAAACAAGATTAGGAGCGATATTTCTATTCGTGGGGGTATTTCTTCATTATGCACGTAAAATGAACTGAGCTCCCACGTACCGGAAGAAGGAGGCAGATGATACCGATTGAAAGGTTCAAACGCAATGGCTAAGTGAAGAGAAGCACACTCAAAGCTGAGCATCAGCTGGCAAGAAGAGAAAATCCAAAGAGCTCAGAAGGTAAAATCCTCCATTAGCAGCTCAAGTGGGCAACGAGTGGTTATTGACGTAAGAACGTGATGACATAGCTAACGTAGAGGAAGAGAAGCGCAAAGTCATGAAAGCTCGGAGATTATCAAGAATATTTTGAGAGTCATAACAAAGACAAAACCAGAATGAAAAAAAAATAATGTCCTCTTATACCTTTCTCTAAATAAAAATCACATGGTAAAATCTGTGACAATTTAAGACTTTACTTTTTCTCTGAAACAAGCTATATCTTCTGACAAAATCATTTATCGGTATTTTCCTAATAGCCTTTCTCTCTCCTAGAGTATCTTCTTCAGGTACATAAAATGTTTGACACTGAAATTTCAAATAAAGAAGAAGAAAACACTCTAAAAGAGAACTCCTCAAACTTAACAGTAAATTGAAAAAGTGTGACAAATAATGAATCCCAAATCATCAGAGTATTAGAGGTCACCAAGTATCTGATGAGTAAATTTAGATTAATATATATTTGGAGAAAATATCTAAAGAAATCCCCTCGCCATTATTGATATTGAATCAAACAATAAGTTTTTACTCAAAGCAGATCTCCTTGGGGAATCTGCAAGTTAGATGAGGGCGAGATATAGAATTACATTTTTGAAAGGTGAAGGAAAGAGGTTATCAAAACATAAAAAGTATGAAATTGGGAAGGGAGCAGGTGGGATGTATGGAGAAAGGGAAAGAAAAATGAAGTGGCACAGATTGTATTATTTTATATGAATAGAGAAATTTGTAACTAAAGTTTAAAAATAAACATATTCTTATCTATTTCATCTCTTCTGCCTGCTCCCCATAAACAGTTCTTAGAGTGTCTTTAGAAAGCAAAGGGACCACCATGAACTTAACCCATCTGCTTTGGCATATTTGTCCCTTTTCCACTCATGTTTTGGCAATCATGTTGGTGGGACTTTATGTAGGTAGCTTCTGACATTACAAGATGACCCAGTCTCACAGCAAATCCCATGTTCCTCGGGCCTTACAGTGCTGGTAGCCCACTTCCACGAGGAGCTGGTTGCATAATTCTGCATTTTGATGAGTTGTTGTCTTCTGTAGTTGTAAAGAGAAGTTTCCTTGGTAAGGGGTGAAGACTATACTTACCTGTGGGTATAAGGACAAACATTTAGAGTGTATTTTAGGATTGTACGGGTTTAACAAAACAGTGGTGGCATGTTCTCCTCCAAGATCCATGATATCACTAATCCTAGGTGGTTGTTTAGGATTCCAGATCTTTGAGACTTCAACCCTATGCAAAGAACTAACTAAGAGTCCCAGGGAATGAGAGAAATAGGCTTCTCCAAGAAAGAGCACACCAATTGGATATGCAAGGCCAAATAGTCAACCCTGAAAATAAACACACAGACTGAACAGATTATATTTACCAGTATCTATGTATATGCATATATATCCATACATAGAAGAACAATTACTAAAAAAATAGAAGGAGAGAAAAGGGGGATATATGGAAGGGTTTAGAGGAAGGAAAGGAAAGGAAGAGGATGTAATTACATTATAAAATCAATAAATAGTTAAATAAAATATAGATAGATGATAGGTAAACAAATATATACATGCATACAATGTGCATATTCATATATCATCAGAGACAGTTAACACTAAAATAAAAATGCTAATAATTTTCAGAACCTTGTTATGAAGAAGGTCTCATTATAACTGAGGAAACTCAAATAAAGAGAGATGTTTTACCTATTTCCTTTATATTTATCTTTCAATTAGATTATGTAAAGTGTCTTTCACTTATCAATAAGAATAGAAATATAAGAAGATTTAAAACATAGAAATGGCCAATTCTGAGTAATAAAATTTAGATAATAATCAGTATTACTAGTCATCAAGAAATAGAAATAACAATAAAGTCATAGCTATGGTTGATTATATCTGGGTTGGCACAGGTGGAGACAATGGCTAGCTACTTTCCTGTTTTGGGGAGAGGAGTGAAGTGAAAAAGGCTTATTTAATTCACTGCTTGGAATCTATGTGTGCTCTGTATTTCATTGTATGTTTGAATAATGCATTAAATATTTCTGAATTCAAAAACAATAAAATATGATTCTTTTATGAATCTCCATTCCCCCCAAGAATTCTGGAGATTGACTATACACAATTGTCTTTTTAGTAAAATTAAAATTTATGAAAGATTACATTATCCAATATTAAGAAAAAACATAATTGAAGCATTGAACTTTGGCTCTTAGAATCCCTTGAAATCTGAAATGATTGTCTACATCTAAGTCCTTATGTATCTGACATAATTTCTCTTTTCCATAATCATTTCTATCCTGACTTAACTTGTCTACTCAGAGAAACGTGTAAGTACCAACCGACAAATATGCCTGCATTTTTATGGAGCTGTAGCTATACAGTTTCTCTGGGGTGATTGGAGAGAAATGGAAATCCATTCATGATTTTGTTTCTTCACTAAAACTCTCTGAAAGGTTTCCCTGTGATCTAAAGGCTCAGTTGTTTCAGAGATGCTTCAGTAGTCAAAACTGGCCTTGTGAGCTTCAAAGGCAGTCTTCAGTTTTATTCATGAGAGACTAGTCCACAGACATACCACCCACCATCTTACTTGATCTACAAAGCTAAGCAGGGTCAGGGTTGGTTAGTACTTGGATGGGGGAGAATGAAGATTAGCTAACAGCTTGCCATAAATATTGCATGTCTGTTCAGGATGATTATAATGAACAGAAAGTAGAGTTCTACTTTATTTCTAAAGAAATAATGTCTAGTAGAATCATTCAATTAGCTGAGTTGTTTTAACTTAAAATTGCTCATTGTAAATTTGACAAATAATTGTGATGTAGATGCAAATGAGATAAACTTTAGTCATGTAGTTAAGTAAAACACACACACACACACACACACACACACACACACAGGAAAAGCAGTGTGCAAGTTTACAAGTTTGTAGATTATACTCCACAAAAATAAATCACTTTTATGTAACTAATATTGCAGCAGGACTTTGGTTTTCTTTTTTCTTTTTTTCTTAATAATTCCATTCGATTATATCTCAAATGATCTCCCACTTCATGGTCGCCCCTCCACCAACCCTCCATCCCACATCTGCCCTATCCCCTTTCCCTTTCTGTGTATGGAGGGTGGTCCCCCACCCACTCACATTCTCCTGACCCTACTCTTCAGAATTCCCCTCTGCTGAAGCATCAGGACCAAGGGCCTCCCCTCTCATTGCTGTCAGGCAAGGTCACCCTCAGCTACATATGTATCTGGAGACATGGATCGCTTCAGGTATGCTCCTTGGTTAGTGGTCTAGTCTCTGGGGGAACTGGGTGGTCAGGCCAGCCTATATTGTTCTTCCAAGGTGGTTGCAATCCCCCTCCACTCCTCCCGTCCTTCTGCCAGATCCCCTACCAGGTTCCCTAAGCTCAGTCTGATGGCTGGCTCCAAGCATTCACATCTGCAATGGTCAGTTGCTGGCCAGACCTCCCAAGGAACCAGTATACCAGGTTCTATCAGCAAGTGCCTCTTGACGCAACAGTATTGGGTTTAGTGTCTGCAGACATGATAGGATGATCCATAGGTGGGGCCATTCCCGGTTGGCCCTTTCTGCAGTCCCTGTTCCATATTTTGTCCCTGTTCTTCCTCTGAACAGGAACATTTCTGGATTAAAAACTTTGAAATGGGTGGGTGTCCCCATCCTTCAGCCAGGGACCTTGTCTATCTACTGAAGGTGGTCTCAACAGGTTCTACCCACCCCCCCACCCACCCCCACCCCCCGCACACACACACACTCCTGTCTCTGTGCATTTTTGGCTAAGCCATCCCATTGGGTCCTGAGAGCCTCATGTTTCCCTGATGTCTGGGGCCCTCCAGTGACTATCTCCCATTCTATATAATAAGTATCCCGTTGCCTGAGACATAATGTGCTAGAATAATTTGATGGAGGGATATAAACATTTACTTTATAGAGTGATGAATCACCAGGGAGAATACAGTAAGAGAAAGAAAAGAGAAAGGGAAGACAGAAAATAGATTAGAGTGAAAGCTAGAGCAGCTATGCAGATGAAGAAACTGGGGCAGTCAATGGTTCCCAACCTTCTGGTGGTTCAGAGACAGGGATCTATGTAAATAGTTGTGATGTATGAACTCCTAAAGAACAGTGTCGAACAACTGCCAACAAGGAGCTGCAGAGCACGCAGGCTCTTTAGATACTTTTCATCCTCCAGATATGGAACAAGGACCCGCTGGTTTCTATACTAAAATAACTCTGGGATTAATATTGTGGGTTTTATGACAAATAACTACAATGTTTTATGGAAAACTGAGTAAAAATTCTTAAGACTGTCATGCCCTACTCTGTGGCGGGTATTTGGAAGATGATCACGTGGTGGCTCCCAATTTGTGTCAATGCTAAATCATGTCTTCAGATGGAGAATTCTTTAACCTGAGTACGATTTAATATAATAAGGTAAGAAGTGTTAGTTGTCTGCCACAAACTGGAAAATAATTCAATTTTGAGTAAGTGGGAGTATCTCTCCCCTCTTTGTCCTGGTTCCTTCTTGACCAATGCCAAAAATGTTACATTGGGACTTTTCCAGAGCTTGGCACTAGGAGGCATTGTGTTTAACTTTTTACATTTATTTATTTATTTATTTATTTACGCATTTTATTGTCATTTCTAGGGTTAACTAAAAGTACCAATAAATCATCTTGGAACTAAAACATTTTCTGACATATTTTGATAAGTCAGAAAAAATGGGACAAATGTATTTATGGAGTTTATGTTATATAAAATGTTTCCAGATCCTTAAGTGGCAGAATTCAGAGAACTAAGGAAGCTTATCTGCTTCAATGTTCATACCACATAATTATGTCTATTCTTTTTTTTTATTATTCCATATAATTTATTTACATTTCAAATGATTTCCCCTTTTCTAGCTCCCCCCACACCCCGAAAGTCCCGCAAGCCCCCTTCTCTTCCCCTGTCCTCCCTCCCACCCCTTCCCACTTCCCCGTTCTGGTTTTGCTGAACACTGTTTCACTGAGTCTTTCCAGAACCAGGGGCCACTCCTCCTTTCTTCTTGTACCTCATTTGATGTGTGGATTATGTTTTGGGTATTCCAGTTTTCTAGGTTAATATCCACTTATTAGTGAGTGCATACCATGATTCACCTTTTGAGTCTGGGTTACCTCACTTAGTATGATATTCTCTAGCTCCATCCATTTGCCAAAGAATTTCATGAATTCATTGTTTCTAATGGCTGAATAGTACTCCATTGTGTAGATATACCACATTTTTTGCATCCACTCTTCTGTTGAGGGATACCTGGCTTCTTTCCAGCATCTGGCAATTACAAATAGGGCTGCAATGAACATAGTAGAACATGTATCCTTATTACATGGTGGGGAGTCTTCTGGGTATATGCCCAGGAGTGGTATAGCAGGATCTTCTGGAAGTAAGGTGCCCAGTTTTCGGAGGAACCGCCAGACTGATTTCCAGAGTGGTTGTACCAATTTGCAACCCCACCAGCAGTGGAGGAGTGTTCCTCTTTCTCCACACCCTCTCCAACACCTGCTGTCTACTGAATTTTTAATCTTAGCCATTCTGACTGGTGTAAGATGAAATCTTAGGGTTGTTTTGATTTGCATTTCCCTAATGACTAATGAAGTTGAGTATTTTTTAAGATGCTTCTCCGCCATCCGAAGTTCTTCAGGTGAGAATTCTTTGTTTAACTCTGTACCCCATTTTTTAATGGGGTTTTCTGGAGTCTAACTTCTTGAGTTCTTTATATATATTGGATATTAGCCCTCTATCTGATGTAGGATTGGTGAAGATCTTTTCCCAATTTGTTCGTTGCCGATTTGTCCTCTTGATGGTGTCCTTTGCCTTACAGAAACTTTGTAATTTTATGAGGTCCCATTTGTCAATTCTTGCTCTTAGAGCATACGCTATTGGTGTTCTGTTCAGAAACTTTCTCCCTGTACCGATGTCCTCAAGGGTCTTCCCCAGTTTCTTTTCTATTAGCTTCAGAGTGTCTGGCTTTATGTGGAGGTCCTTGATCCATTTGGATTTGAGCTTAGTACAAGGAGACAAGGATGGATCAATTCTCATTCTTCTGCATGCTGACCTCCAGTTGAACCAGCACCATTTGTTGAAAAGGCTATCTTTCTTCCATTGGATGTTTTCAGCTTCTTTGTCGAGGATCAAGTGGCCATAGGTGTGTGGGTTCATTTCTTGATCTTCAATCCTGTTCCATTGATCCTACTGCCTGTCACTGTACCAATACCATGCAGTTTTTAACACTATTGCTCTGTAGTATTGCTTGAGGTCAGGGATACTGATTCCCCCAGATTTTCTTTTGTTGTTGAGAATAGTTTTAGCTATCCTGGGTTTTTTGTTGTTCCAGATGAATTTGATAATTGCTCTTTCTAACTCTGTGAAAAATTGAGTTGGGATTTTGATGGGTATTGCATTGAATCTGTATAGTGCTTTAGGCAAAATGGCCATTTTAACTATATTGATTCTACCGATCCATGAGCATGGGAGGTTTTCCCATTTTTTGAGGTCTTCTTCCATTTCCTTCTTCAGAGTCTTGAAGTTCTTGTCATACAGATCTTTCACATGTTTGGTAAGAGTCACCCCAAGATACTTTATACTGTTTGTGGCTATTGTGAAGGGGGTCATTTCCCTAATTTCTTTCTCAGCCTGCTTATCCTTTGAGTATAGGAAGGCGACCGATTTGCTTGAGTTGATTTTATAACCTG